>NC_083744.1:1172500-1297500 GCF_033458585.1 Syngnathus typhle
GAAGCCCAACTGAAATTGACTTCCCCTTTGTAGCCAGACTTCACAGTGACCAGGGCCTAGAGGTCAAGCACTCTCTGCAGCTTACAGTGGCTGAGATGTATCCAGCTGGGTCTTTCTGCAATCTTAACAACTGTGGGTGTGGCGAGTAGGACTTGGAATGGTCCCTCCCACTGAGGTGAAGACCACGTCTTTGGTTTAATCACTTTGATGAAGACCCAGTCACCTTGTTTTGCCGAGTCATCCTGTGAAGATAAAGATCAAGCAGCAGTAAAGTTGCATTTGACAGATCTTTCAGTTTGATTTCAAAAGTTGTTAACCCTTCTGAAGTGGGGGTGATTCTCATAAAGCGTTTCTTTTAGGTTCCCGTGTGGATTATGCTTCACACAAACAGGACATGCTTAAAACAAACCAGTGAGAATCTAAACCAAATGTTAGGGTGGCTCTCACTCTAACTTATTTTGCAAGAACCACAGTATGCCTTTTGAACACTTGCAAGTGGAGAGCTTGTTCGTCACTGCATACAGCGATGATCGAACAAAGTCTGACTTTGGATTCTTGCAAGAGCATATTTATTGAGAGAAGCAGGGTGGGGGTGTGAGTGGACAGGATGGGGGTGAAACCCCTGGCCTTTGGTCAAATCATAGCAGGGGGTGTTTTACAACGTTGGGGGAAACAGAACAACTTAGATTGCTTCCTCTGCAGTTGGTCAATCGTTCAAAAGATCTTAGCACTTGGTTCTACTATTTTGTTAGGACAGGACATGTTTAGTTAATTAGTACAGGTTACATTCCAACATAAGCATAGAATGAAACTAATCTATCAACCCTAATATATCCCTCTTGTTTATCGTTATGTCATCCCGATTAACAAACATAAGCAAGAAAATAGAATGAAGATAGAAAAATAAAACTAAAAACACAGAAACATCATTGTATTCATAGCTTGTGAGGCATTTCCGATGGTCAAATCAACAAGTTTCTGTGAAAAACGTTCAGCCAATCAGCATTATCGCAATCTTCTGTCTGCAGCGCATTAAAATAATCACATTCGACATGCCTGAGATGTTGTATTCACACTTCAGCTACGGTAGAAGACACAGATCTTGATGCAGGTGACTTCAAACATGAGAACACAGGTCGTAAATGAGCACAACAATACCAGCACAACAAGCATAGGAGTCACAAGTTTCAACAGCAGTTGCCACCAAGCGCCAGAGAATATCCATGAAAAGAAATCCCATTGATGTGGGATCTTGTCCTCCGACACGGCCTGCTGTAAATTCTTCAGTGAGTTCACGGCGTCGTTGATGTGAGTGTCATTAACTCCTGAAATGTATGTGCAACAGGAAGTCCCAATAATGTGGCACACGCCACCTTGCTCTGCAGTCATCAAGTCCAGAACCATCCTGTTTTGCAAGACCATTAGTCCAATAGCCTGAATCTCTCAGTTTTATTCATCATTGACTTGCAGCAAGAGATTCACAAAGGATTGAAAACGATAGTTCAGTGTCTCGATGAAGAGTGGTTGTTTCCCAACTCCGATCCAAGGAAAAAGCACATGAACGACTTTGTCTCCGACGGACCACACTTTGTGGCTGTCAGGGAAATTTGCACCCCAGACAGGGTAATGTGGTTCAAAGGTCATAACAGCCCTGGGTCGACGTCCAAGGTGTGCGGTCGTCAGTTGATGATGTTGTATCTCGTAGGTGTGGTCTGTCACCCACACTGGTGCACACACTCGTGTCCAGTTGGCGGGCAGCATCGGACAACTCTTGTAACCACAAAGCCACGAGCCATTCTGAATAAAGTAGGTTCCGTCCGATGGTGCAGCCATGTTAGTAGGAGAGCCCTTACGCCTTGAAATGGCTCTCCCATCCTGGCACTCAGCGGTGATGTCCAAAGCTCCCATCCAGTTTCCTCCTGGAGAGCAGTCGTTAATGTTCGTTCGTTTTCAGTTCGTTTTCTTGGATGAAACACGTGTAGTCCATTCCAGGTAGCCTTTTTGTTTAGGCCACTTGTGGCATCTGTTGTCCTTCAACAGTCACATTGAGATTAATCCAAGAGAGTTCGATCACAGGTTCTTTTCTGTGAGTCCAGGACGGTAGAGGTAGCCTCACTGACTGTGACAGCACGGTGTTGAAATCCAACCCCACCCACAGAGGCCATGCATTTCGCTTTAGTGACAGTCATTGTTCCGGCCTTCAGGTGAATTTGCGTGGAGGAAGGAGGGGTTTGGAACACACATAGCATCCCTCCTGTGTGTGGGATCTCACAGTGAACGTCACACCCCAGTACCAAGTGTTGGTTTCATGTGGGTTTCTGGGGTCCCATGACCAGTCCTCAAAGTTCTCATCATGTCTTTTTCCTCGGTCGACATTGTCAATTGGTCTATTCAGATGAGACCATAGACCATAGTACGCTTCAACCACAACGCAGCAGAGGATCCACCTGGCTTTTGGAGCACCGTTGCTACTAGGATGGCAGAGACACCGATATTTCCCATTGCCTAGTCAGAGTGGGGATCTTATGGACTCTTCACCAACATTGAGACGCCCCGGCCTAAACGATGAGGCCCCTTTGTAGTCAGCCTTCCCCCCACTCCGAAAATGGGGTCAAGCACTCTCTGTTACGTCCAGTGGCTGAGGTGAATCCAGCTGGGCCTTCCAGCAATGTTCAGTGCAGTGGGAGTAGTCAGCAAGACTTGGAATGGTCCCTCCCACCATGGCTGGCCCAGTTTGTCCTTTTTGACGACCTTTATGTCGTCCCAGTCTCCTGGCTTGGAGCAGTTGTTGACCTGTGGGGAAGAAAGGCGGCATTACATTTGCATTTGACACATCTTTCAGTTTGAGTGCTCTGATCATGCTATCTGCCAAGGACTGTTCTTCGTTTGCTTTTTGCAAATGTTGTATCATTCACCAGTCAATTTTATTGCCCTTTTGAACTGGGCAAATAGGAATGTTTGCAAGAAGACTTTGAGCACTTCCTAATGATTCCTCCTGACCAAAAACCATTTACGACAGGGGCTATCCCATTTATTGCCTCCTGATTTAAAGGAGATTCTCTGATCTTGGTTACTGGAGGAATGGACCGTAAGTCCTGTAGCAGTTAAAAAAAATGTTGATTAACCAGGTAAGCGCATAACCACGTGCCCTTAACAGCTACACCACTTCCTCATAGCTTCTTTAGTCACTTTTCAATCATCTTCCGATTGCTTACAGCAAAAATTTGAAAAGTTTGAGAAATGTTTAACTTTATCAATGGTATGAAGCCAAATGTATTAGAGAATCTATATGTCATAAAGTGTTATTATAACTATCTTTCACGATCTGTCCTACTCCCTCCCTCGTTCTGAGGCTTAGCGACGCCCATGCCTCACACCTTGACAAACATTTTGGGAGGATGTGTTCTTTACTACATATGATTCTATCATCATTTAATTTGACATTCTTTCCAAAACGCTTCTCAGGTTCTCAGTTCACACATCTTCTGCATGTGTTACTGGTTCTCCATTTTTTTGTCTCTAGTTCATTATCAATCCCAAAAAATTTTTTTTAGCATTTAACTTACCGTTTTTTTCCATGTATAATGCGCCCTCATGTATAATATGCACCCTAAAAATGGCATGTTGATGCTGGAAAAAAGCCTGTACCCATGTATAATACGCACCCAAATTTTTTATTTATTTTATTTTATTTTATTTTTTAAGTCCCAATGATCGTCACACACGCATCTGGGTGTGGTGAAATTTGTCCTCTGCATTTGACCCATCCCCGTGTGATTTTGATCCATCCCCTGGGGGAGAGGGGAGCAGTGAGCAGCAGCGGCGCGGCGCGCGGGAATCATTTGGTGATCTAACCCCCCAATCCCAACCCTTAATGCTGAGTGCCAAGCAGGGAGGCAATGGATCCCGTTTTTATAGTCTTTGGTATGGTCTTAACTAGGCTGGATGTATTTTTTTGTTGCCGTTGATTTCTCCGACTGCCCATAAAGGCACCACCGCGATCAGTTCGGTTAAAATGAAAAGAGGAAAGTGACGTGCGGACATGTGAAAAAGGCGGCTCTGTATGGGAGAGAAGTTGAAGAGGAATAAACACACCCTTGGAAACCAAAACTTCCCCCTCGTCGTGACTCGGAGCCGCAACAAATGTTTCAGATTTGTGTAGGGTACATTGTGACAGCAAACGAGCAGGTGATCGAGCAAGCGTCTGATACGAGAGCATTGAGTTCGTATGGAGCGTGTTTGAAGTGAACAGCAGAGACGAAAGGAACAAGGCAAAGTGTTGTGAAATAAAATATTACCTGTAATACGCATTTTGTTATTTGCTGATTGTATTAAACTATCACATTCATTGTCAGTCAAGAAGATAGTGCGCATGCGCAGTGATACTGCCGCCGTATGACGTCTAGTCCGCGATGGAGATTAAAAAACAAACAATATCTGACAATAACACGGGTTTCTGTTCCTGTCTTTGGTAATGTCACCCTGTCTTTTTGTTCCACGTCTTTGTCGGTCAGTCCTGTTGTTGGTTTTGTTAGAGAGTTATGTTAGTTTACCAAGTCTGTGTTTTGAGTTCCTCCAATGAACCCTGGTCCAAGCTGCACTTGGTCGCCCTGCTCCTTTCCACACTCCATCCGTGACAAGATTTTCTTCAAAAATCGTTGTACCATGATTTTCTTACAAAAAAATAAAATAAAAATTAACAAAAAATAAAATAAAATTGTACCCATGTATAATGCGCACCCCAGATTTTAGGACAATAAATTAGTTAAATTTTGCGCATTATACATGGCAAAAATCGGTACTCAAAATCGCTCTTTCTTCAAAGGTTTTCAATTAATTTTCCATAGTAGTCTCCTACAACTTCAACCATTCAACCTGTATTTTCCTTTCATTCAGGCAATCATTCAACCTTACTCATTTGCATCTTACACACAGTCTCCAAAAAAGAGTCTTTCAATCACATTGGTCTGAATTTATCCAAGCTCTCCACACAACATACATGTATCATTTAACTCACATATAGAAGTTTGTATAATCTTATAACACAACCAATCAATTATTCCTCTTAAATGTAGCAGTGCAATGTCTTAAATTCACAATTTTGCTTCATCCAATTCCTGAAAGCGTGTTCTGTCATTTTTTGTTTGAATTTTTCATGAGGGCTCGACACTAATATGCACTAGTGTGGATCAGTTTTTGCCCGCAAACAGATTTCTCTCTTTTGCTCATTTTTATTTTTCAAAAATGTTTGTTTTGCGGTGCAAATTGGATAGACCACAGTCTAGAAAATTTCTTTGCCCTAAAGGTTTAGCCAATTTCATCATTTTAACACATACGCACACACATGCACAGCTCTCGCGCTGGAGGGGTGGGGCCCGGGATCAATGATTCGTCACAGGCTGCAGTCAATCATGAGCTGGTTCCCGCCCGCGCACGTGAGGACAGCACATTCTAATTCTTTATTTATCTTTTAGAAGCAATTTGCATTTCTTTACCACAAATTTTAATTTTAGTGTGAACACAATTTGATCCCTGGTCATTTGTCATTCTTTTAATGCACTCAGAATGTCTCATGCTGTATGGAAATCTATTACTTCTTTATCTATAGGAGCATGAGAGGTCAAAGGGGAGGAAGCTTGTCATGCTGAAAATTTGACTTTTTCTCTGCCTCTTCCTCCACCCTTTGATTGGTTTTGTTTTTTATGACGACACTCTCTTGACCAGTCTCCATGTTTCCCACAGTTGTCTGAATCTGATGGGGGTTTTGATTTGAATGGTGGCTTGCGACCTTGTTGGCCTCTAACTCTTCCTCTGCCCCTTTGGGATCTTTGGAAGAAGACCGTTGTATCTTCATCTAGATCAATGGTTCCCAAACTTTTGCAGGCTGGCGCCCCCTTGGTTCCCCAGTGAATTCCTAGATCTTTCCACCGCCCCCAGGGGGGCGGTACCGGCCACTTTGGGAACCACTGATCTAGATTATTATCATCATCATCTATATGAAATACATCAGAACTTTGCCTTTCTCGATCACTTTGTCAGCGTGTCTGGCCCACTGCATGGTTGTTGTAACACAAGCAGTGTCCGCTTCCCCCAAGTGTTTCTGTCAGGTTCAAAATCAGCAAAAGGATCAGCAGACAAAACCAGTGAGGCAGAATGTTGAGTCTTTTCTCGCGAGGAGTGCAACCAGACTTACAGCAGTCCAAAATACACTAAAGATCTGTCACACCCCTCGCTCTTTTTATTTTGGGATGCCCTGCCTACAATGTGAGACTAGCCCCTAACAGGTGGGGGGGAAAGCATGGCCTAGTCTCATGAGAAATAAAAAGAGCGCAAGGACAAAATGCTATGTATGCTATGTAAAACAAGTGCTCACAAGACGTCATGAGAAAATAAAGGAGCGCAAGGACATAAACAAGTAGTTACAGACAGGACGCCATGGGAAAGGAGTGCAAGGACAGAATGCCATGTGCAGACATCAACAGAGTAGATTGAGCTATCAGCAACTTTCTTGGATTCCCAGAGGTGTAGAAGGTCAGGAAGCCCCAGACAGCATCGTATGACTTGTTGTGGACTGGTGGACGTCTGCAAGGCGAAACAGCAAGCATTCTGCGCAATAACTTATTAATAAGTACTCATTAGGGAACGCATGATAACATATATATACAATTTATCTAACAATTCCCCCCTGTTTATCATAAGTCCCCGGAGACCAACCCATCACCCATATGGCCACTTCAAAAAGATTTTCAGCCACAGGGATCACATTTCGCAGGAACCAACTTACACACGGGAGGAAACTGAGTCACAATCGGCAAAGCCCGGGTCAGAAAACAAATCGGACAAGTTTACCACAACAGATTCGCTGACCGGGTCGTCAATAGAGAAGGAACCCCCGTCGACCGAAAGGTCATCCCTTAGGAGCAACGGGAAAGTCTCAGCTGGTGGAGAGATAGCAGCCGTAATTAGCCTGTTAAATAGGGATCGGAGACAAGGGATGCAACAACATCCACACAAGGTCAAAATGGCAGAGAAAACGGCAACGGAGACCAGGGCAGAGGAAACCAGGGTGCGGTACTTTCCGAACACGTTCAACCAGTTGGCCCAAACCTCCGTGTTCACTCCACTGTGCTCCTTCATCTTCCCGTTCAAGGCCCGCAGGCCCTCAAGGGCCTGGGACAGGCTTCCGTCGGCCGCAGTGTTATTTGGAATAAAAGTGCAACATTGCTCACCGAACATGGCGCAGACACCGCCCTCTCTTGAGAGTAGCATGTCAAGGGCCATTCGATTCTGGAAAGCCATGAGGGAAGTAGCGGCCAGTTGGGAGTGGACCGCCTTGAAACCCGCCTCGGTCCAGTTTCCAAGCCTCTGCACGTTGTAATGGACGTAGTTAATCCTGTCAACATTTTTGTTAAGAGTACACCACCAACACAGGGCGGATTCAAAACCAGCTGCTATCTGATTCACCAGCTTATACTCATCCGGCACTCCCCTAGGAACACCAATGGGCAAAAAAGGGGCCGTGACCTTGGTCACGGACCCACACCACGGAGCAGGTAGGGCGCCGAGCATCACACCGGTACCAGGTAATCTAATGCATGTAAAATTACCCTTAGCTACAACAGACGAAAAAAGGGGTTTATGCTTTGTCATAGGGGCAACAGGGTAAACCGTATCCCATCTAAAACAATCGTGAGTGGGTGAAATGGACGAGTCTAACATCAAAACGACAGCACACTTAGGGCCTATATTTGCAGGTATGATTTTCAAAAGAGGTCTGGGACCCATGCATGCAATGCAACTAGCGCCAGCCATCTTTGCGGCCTGCTCAGCCATAAGAAGCCAGTTGTTAGTATGACCGCTTATCCCTGTGGAGGCCACAAAATAGCTGTCTACATCAGTGAGGAGCGTACTTGTGATTTTTGCTCCCGCTGACAAGGTGTATTTATTTGTAACGGGACGGTCTGCGACCGACATTGTTCTATTAAGGCAAATAGCAATAGGAAAGCGAGGATCGGTTCCAGAGGACCAAGCCCACAGTTGAAAACCCCAACAAGAAGTGTTAAACAAGGTGGCATTTGGAGGACGAATATGACCGTCAGGGAGTGTAAGAGTCAAAAGGAGGCTTGTGCCCCGATTTATCAAAGTCACTCGTTTAGCAAAGAACACAGCCTCGTCACTGGAACCAGAGGGCCAATACCCTCGCATTTGCGTGGTGACAAGGGTGCCCCAGCCGGTGTTAACCGGGTGGCCAGTTAAATACCACCAATACCCGAGCCATCTATCTCCAGTAGTGGGGCGACCATTACGAAACCCTTTCAAACTTTTCAAAGGTAAAATAATAGAAGAAGATGTGTTAGGAGCCACAGTAAACATTAATGAGTTATTATAAGCCCAAGACAAAAGCCATGGTACACAGGTTGGAACACGGACGGCTCCTGGAACACAAACAACATGACCAAAAGGGGATTTAGTGTCGCGCTTATGTCTAGCAAGTTCTCCCCATGAGCCACATCGACTAGAATTAGCGTTAGCAGTCGCCTGAGAGAATAATGTGCGAGGCTCATGGTACTCTATCCCTCCAGATAAAGTAACCCCTGAAAAAAATATAATGGTAACACAAACCAGCAAAAACAACCAAAAGCACATGGTAGACTTCGCGCAGGCTACAGCCCGATTAAAGCACTCACCAAATGACTCTCTAATGCTCATGTTTTGGATCTCCCCAGAGTCAACACCCTGAGCTTCGGGTTGGTGTCTCGGAAATCGGCTTCTGCTAGCTTTCGTGTCAACCCTGGATCTTGGCACCAGGATCAGGCACTATTACCAGACTTTGCTCACCTTCCGTACTTAGGTTGGGTCTGCGGAGATCACTTTTTTACAATGAGTTAAATGAATCCACGTGTTGCGTTCGGCTATTTTTAAAGCATTAGGTGTCGTGAGTAGTACCAAAAAGGGACCTTCCCACTTGGGTGAATGCCAATTCCTCCTCTTGATACTCCTGATCAAAACCCAGTCTCCCGGTACCACTTTGGGGTCTTCCTGCAGAGAAATGGGTTCATCATCAGTGTTATTGGTTAGATTCTTTTGACGTTCCAACATTTTTCTCATGTAATCAGCTAACGTGGCGTCCTCGGGGATCTCCCATGTGTTTTTGAACTGAGGAAGCCTGTAAGGTCTCCCAAACATAGTTTCATAAGGAGTTAGCCCTGTTGTACTTGTAATATTTATGTACATTTTAACCAGGTCTAAACACTGAGTCCACGGTCGTTTTGTTTCTTCCATACATTTCTTTAATCTGTTTTTTATAGACTGGTTCGCTCTCTCAACCAGGCCAGCGGATTGCGGTCTGTATGAACAATGGTTCTTTACATTTATGTGGAACATTCTCCCAATGTTATGCACTATTTGATTTACAAAATGTGGACCATTGTCGCTATAAATTGTTTCTGGAATACCGTACCTTGGAATGATGTCTTTGCATAAGGCTTTTGCCACTGTGAGTGCATCTGCATGTTTGGTAGGAAATATTTCTACCCATTTAGAAAATGCGTCTATTATGACCAATCAATATTCTTTCCCTTCACATTTATGTAATTGGATATAATCCATATGTATTGTCTGAAACGGGTACAATGGAGTCGGGAATTTCCCTCTCTGAGGTCTTAAATTGCCTTGTGGGTTATGTTTAGCACAGATCAAACACGCTCTGCAAAATCGTTGTGAAAAAGCGGCAAAGCCGTATGTTGTATAAATAGCCTCGACTTGTTTCACCATACCTCCCGCCGAGACATGGGTGACCCCGTGACTTGAAATAGCAGCCCATTTGAACAAGCTACGAGGCAAGACAGGTTTGCCCAAAGGTCACACAAAAAGACCATCGGTGTTTTTAGTTGCACCCCGCTTTTCCCAAGAGAGTCGTTCCTGGGAGGGGCTCTGAGACTGCATGTCAAGCAACACATCAGGGGAGATGTGTGACATTGAATCATGAGCCGTGAGAGACGAGAGGACATGAAGCAGGCCTTCCGCAGCGGCCTTAGCGGATTTGTCAGCAAAAGCATTACCGAGAGAAACAGGATCAGAGCCCGCAGTGTGAGCAGCACACTTGCAAACCGCTACCTTTAAAGGCAGCTGGACAGCATCCAAAAGTTGAGTTAGTATAGCGGAATGGGAGACGGGCTTCCCTGTAGAAGTTATCATGCCACGGTTGCTCCACTGCTGAGCAAAAACATGCACTGTAGCAAAAGCATACTGACTATCAGTCCAGATAGTGACGGACTTGTTTGCAAACAATTTGCAGGCCCCAGTCAAAGCAATGAGCTCAGCGGCCTGTGCCGACATATTGGATGGCAGTTTAGCAGCCTCCAAAACCACGTCGGCAGTAACAATGGCATACCCAGTAAGGGTCACACCAGATTCATTCTTCTTAGAAGACCCATCAACAAAAACCACATGACCATCTGGCAGAGGCGTATCTTCCAAATCAGGCCGAGCCTTTGCAATCTGTTGGGCAGCATCGACACAATCATGGAATTCGCCATCGTCAGGAAGGGGAATGAGAGTGGCAGGATTGAGTGTCGTGCATCTTTCAACGGTCAGATGCGGCTGAGACAGCAACGTAGCCATGCAAGAAAGATGACGCGCAGGCGACAGAAAGGTCATATTAGTCTGTAGCAGAAGAGCCGAGACAGCATGAGGAACTTTCAGTGTTAAAGGATGAAATAACACAACACCAGCACTGCTCTCCACAGCCATGGAGGCTGCCACCACGGCCCTCACGCATGGTGGGAGAGCACATGCAACACTGTCCAGTTTAGAGGAATAAAAAGCAATAGGACGCAATTTTGAGCCATGTGATTGGAGCAAAACAGAGGTCATGTAATGACCTTTGCAGTCAACAGTCTGGACAAACACCTTATCATAGTTGGGTAAGGCTAGAGTGGAGCTGGAGACCAAAGCCTGTTTGATCAAAACAAAAGCATCCTCGGCTTCAGGAGTCCATTTTAAGTGAGCGGACATTGAGATGTCTTCCACATACATCAATTTGGACAGAGGAGCAACAATTTGGGCATAATCAAGTATCCAGTTTCTACAATAACCTGTGAGACCCAAAAAAGACATCATTTGCTTCTTTGTTAGTGGCTTAGGAGCTTGTAAAATAGAGGCTTTTCTGCTTTCAATTATGGATCGACCTTGGGAACTTAGATTGTGGCCTAGATACTTAATTTCAGCAGACCACAGTTGAAGCTTGTTCTTGCTGACCTTGTGGCCTTCACTTGCCAAGTGATGCAGCACTGCAAGCGTGTCTTTTTGGCAAGAGGCAAAATCAGGAGATGCTATCAAAATGTCATCAACATAAAGCAAGATCTGACTTCCCATTGGCGGGACAAATTTAGCCATGCTGGCTGCCATCACCTGGGAGTAAATTGTCGGGCTTTCACAGTACCCTTGTGGTAACCTTGAAAAGGTGTACCTTGAGCCAGCATATGTAAACGCAAACCAAAACTGACTCTCTTTTGCAATAGGCACAGAGAAAAAAGCATTGCTAATGTCAATCACTGTGAAGATTTTCGCATCAGGTGTCAATGAATTCAACAAAGTATGCGGGTCAGGGACACAAGGTGCTCTCTGAATAACAGCATTGTTTACAGCTTGCAAGTCTTGCACCATTCTCCACCCCACAGAAGGGGGTGCCTTCTTTACAGGGAAAATTGGGGTATTGCAAGGAGAATCCGGGCAAGGAACGATGACACCTGCTTTTAATAAATCAGAAATAACAGGTGCTATACCCTGTAAGGCATCAGGTTTTAAAGGATACTGCCTCACACAAGGGCGGTATTCAGTTTTAGGTCTTATGACAACAGGAAGCGCACCTTTCACTAAACCAACGTCAGAAGGACCCGCAGACCAAAGATGACTTGGGACCTCAGCGAGGATGTGCTCGTCATCGGACGTCAACACATAATCTCAAGATGAGGGTGTTTGCTCAACACCAGGATCAGCGTGGATTCCACTAATGAATGACAAGGCTTTAGTCATATTTTGTTTGAAGAGCTTGGTGGAAGGACTGTAAAAGGAGTCAGGATTAACCTGAGTCCAGTCAGAAGCTGCCAAGGCATCACCAGCCATAAATCCTAAACTCTGCCAGGCTGCGGTGTGAGGCCTGTAGAGAGAGATGTGGAGCGGAGTGGGAGACACGTGTAACTTCTGCACAGCAGGGGGAGCCGCTTGTATGACTACACAAGCACGGCTCTCACCATCGTGCAGAAGGAAAGAAGTTGTCAAGGTGGCAGGTGTAGCAGCCTCAAGCATGTTCTCGTAGTTGTGATCAGGACCCGGTGTGTCTTTATGCCACATAGTTATGTGTAGTTGATTGGCTTCCATTGCTTGTTCAGGGCAGCGCAAAAGGGTGGCCACACGGGCCAAAAGAGGGGAACCAAATTCCATCACTTCTGCGTCAGCCAAATCCAATGAATAAAAATAGTAGCAGTGAAATTGGCCAAATATCTGTAACTGGTGTCGCCTTTTGACAGCAATTTGACCATTAAGAGACACAAGGGAAAGCCCAAGGGCAGTGAGAGCGTCTCTACCTAGCAAATTAATAGGGCAACTGGGCATCAGCAAAATGGGAATGCAACAACTTCCCCCTTCTGGGTCCCGTATCCAAACTGGTCGAGACTGGGGAACTGGGGTTGCCAGCCCATTCGCTGCTCTCACCCAAAAGGATCTACCGTTACTTTGCACATCTGCAGGTATGTCACGACACGTGGTCACACATGCCCCTGAGTCACACAAAAAGGTTATTGGAGTCCCGTTTACGAATAGAGTTATCACTGGCTTCTCAACATTGTTCATCAACAAATCTTGAATGTTCAAATCTACATCAACAGGGGGAGCTGTTGGCAAGACAGTTGTTTCAACTGTATTTTGACCTTCGGCCAGTCATAAGGGAGGTCTACTCCCACCCTTGTGATTATCTGGGCAGTTTCTTGCTATATGGCCTGTTTTCCCACATGACCAGCAAACGGGAGGTCCAGCATTGTACCGTCTTGACTGACCTGAAGCGGGCTGGTCATTTGTTCCATAATTGGGAGAATCACGACTGTACCCCCCTCTACCCTTGCCACGGAATTTGTTACGACCACGCCCCTCCAGGCGCGGTTCGAAGGTCTTAGTTTGATAAAACATCTCAGACTGCTCTCCTTTAACAAAAAACACGGTGCCCATTTTCCCCTTCTCTTTTGCTCTTTTTGCATTGACAACTTTTTCGGCGTGTATAGCATGATCAATGAACTGTGGCAAGGTAGATGTCGGGAAAGTGATCATATGTTTAGTGATCCAGCTCTGGATTGCTGGTCGCGAATTTGCATGTAGAGCGTTTTTGAGTTGTTGGTCATAAACATCAGATCCATGCTCCAAGCCACTATTGGCCTTGAACACTCTCTCGAGTCTGTGCCTAAAGTCTTCAAACAACTCATCTTCTTTTTGTTTGGTTCGGCCAATGTCTGTGTAATTTGCTCTACGTTCAAATTTTATTTTGATCCTGCCCAATAGTTGGTCAATTTCTCTTTGTAATGGCACCCCGTTACATTCCAATGGACGGCCCCGGGAATCAAAGGGATCCCAGGTGCCTTTAACGCTTGCCCAATGTTTGGTTAAAGATGCCATAAAAACCTGTTGTACTTCATCGCCTCTCAAATTGTATGAAGCAATGAGTTGGCTCATGTCGGTACAATATTGATCAACATCTTCAGTGGGCAACGCTATACCCTCAATTGCTGATTTTATATCAGCGTGGGTCCATGTTCTGTATACTAAAATTGTGGGTCCTCCCTCATCATGAGGATTTGCCACTTCAATCATCGGGTATGCGTCTGCGTCAGCCGAAGGAACCAACTTAGCACGGCCCCGCGTCAACACACCACGAGCACGGCTCCGCGTCAACACACCACGAGCAGAAGCACCATACTCAGGAGGATGATTTGTGCTTGGTAATTTGGGGTACAGAGACGGGAAAATTGGTTCACTTTGGCGTGCTGCAATCTCCGTCTTTATAGATTGATCATTCTTTTCATCCTCATTCATCGCATCGTCAGCTTTGGCCTTCAAGCGAGCCCGCGCTGACACTGTCTCATCATCCTCCTGCCTGTGCAACAACAAGTTCTTTTTTATCTTTCCTCCGTCTTCCTTATCTCTCAGTCTTTCTCTTATCTGCCCACATTTTCTCTTCTCAGCCTCCAATTCCCATTTTACTATTAGATGATATCCGTCGTTATTCCTCTTTACACCACATTTAGCATCAATTGATTGTTTTAGGTTATTCAACGAATTTGTTTTCAGCTGACCGTCAAATTTGTAATCGGTTATCCATTTGTCAAGATATTTTACATTTTCGGGGTCAACTTCTTCCATCAATGTCCAATCTTTGCATTTCAATTCATGTCGGGGCAGCGGCTTTTGCTTGCTATTTGCTGTCCCCATGATTTATTTGTTTAGTTTACGGATTTGGCAATTTGAATGGCACCCGCAGTGTCCTAAAGCCAATTTAGTTCACAGGACAGTGGATAAATGTTCGATGTGTGGTGGGTCTCCGGAGGAAACGGAGAATCCTTGCTTTCGTCCACACCAAGCCACTGTTTACACTCCTGCGTGTTTATACAGAGGACTCAAACCTCAAATCAGAGCTCAAATGAGGTCACTCTCAGTCAAACCATACCCATGCACACACACACACAATGCGCATTCCTATCGTCTCACAGGCAAGCAGGGGAGCCCGCCCTCCAGTGGATTTTAACAACTCTTTAACCTTCCTATTGTGTAAGGAAAACTTATCTTTACCTTTTTCCCAAAGTAAATATAAAACCTATCTTTTCACGGAGAAAGAAGCCAAACCAGCTAAACAAGGGATAAGGAAAACCCACCACAGATGGCAGCAGAAAACTAACACAGTAGGAAGGTTAGTGCGGAGGCCCCACCACACCTCAGCGGGATTTAACTGCTCCAACTACCTGTACTTCTTTATTTCTTTAGAAAACAGAGGAGTCTGCCCTCCTGTGGAATTTAACTGACGTTTACGTCAGGGGACTCCAGCATCCCCTACAGAATTTAACTGTCTCTAAATATGCACTTGATAGGGTCTAGAATTGTCAAGGTTTCAAGTGACCTCTTGCCACTACACTTTCATTCCTTTCAACAGAATCAACATTCATACTCACAGTCCGCTGGGCCTTTCCCTCGGACGATCTCGTCAACCACTCCGGCGTCCAGCTGACTGATCGAGTCAGCCCCGTGAAAAGGGTTTCCTTTATATGCCTTGGCCAAGGACTTGCCCTGCGTCGAAAAGTCAGCCGGAACCCGAAGTAGGTCTATTGAGATCCCGGACGAGCCCCCAAAAATCTGTCAGGTTCAAAATCAGCAAAAGGATCAGCAGACAAAACCAGTGAGGCAGAATGTTGAGTCTTTTCTCGCGAGGAGTGCAACCAGACTTACAGCAGTCCAAAATACACTAAAGATCTGTCACACCCCTCGCTCTTTTTATTTTGGGATGCCCTGCCTACAATGTGAGACTAGCCCCTAACAGGTGGGGGGGAAAGCATGGCCTAGTCTCATGAGAAATAAAAAGAGCGCAAGGACAAAATGCTATGTATGCTATGTAAAACAAGTGCTCACAAGACGTCATGAGAAAATAAAGGAGCGCAAGGACATAAACAAGTAGTTACAGACAGGACGCCATGGGAAAGGAGTGCAAGGACAGAATGCCATGTGCAGACATCAACAGAGTAGATTGAGCTATCAGCAACTTTCTTGGATTCCCAGAGGTGTAGAAGGTCAGGAAGCCCCAGACAGCATCGTATGACTTGTTGTGGACTGGTGGACGTCTGCAAGGCGAAACAGCAAGCATTCTGCGCAATAACTTATTAATAAGTACTCATTAGGGAACGCATGATAACATATATATACAATTTATCTAACAGTTTCCTTACCCAGTTGCTTAATTCAGGGGGGAAACCAGTCTCAGCTGCATCATTGAATGGGATGCCAGTGTGCAACTTGAATTATTTTTCAAATCTTAATTGAATGGCGGCCTCATCACTTTTAATTTTTCTTTTTGTCTTTTGATTTTGTTCTCTTCTCTCTTGTGAAGCTTTCAACCACACTTTGGCACATTGGAGTTCTCTTTCCTTTCTCAATCCCTTTGGCTTCCTAGCCACACTCTCCTCCAAAATGTCTACCACTACGTTCCACATTTCAACTTTCATCTTTCCTTGTACTCCATACTTTTTCTTCCACTTCGGCATGTATTGCATACAATTAGAAAATCTACTCGCCATCTACTTCTCATCTCCTTCAAGAGCCCCTTTATTTGGAGATTTGCAGTTTACATTTCCCATCTTAATTTGGTAGTTTTAGTTTTTTCAATTTCTTTTCAATTTTTTTTTCTTTGAGGATCCTCAATGCAGGTTTAAATTGACCTTTCAACAAATTTCTTGCCTGTGTTATTTGCTAGTACTGCTCTTTCGTCAATTTATCCTACCAGTCACTCTCTCAACCACACAAGTTTTTTATCCCTGCCTACGCGAAGTCCTCTTTAAAAAAAGAGCTGCTCCATCCAGAGGGGGACTCTACAACACCCCCTCCTTTCCTGAGAATTAAAGACAACAGTCCTGTTACCCAGCCCTGCCAACGCGAAGTAGTACTCTTTAGAACAGTGGTTGTCAAATGGGGGTACACGGAGATACTCTAGGGCAGGGGTGTCCAAACTTTTTGCAAGGAGGGCCAGATTTAGTTTCGTGAAGGGGCCCAGGTGCCAATAGTATTTTCAGCCATTTTTTAACTACAAATATTTCATGCAAATTGGGACGTCAAACGCTGCGTGTTCGCTTCTCTTCCGGGGGGGGGTGGGGGGTTGCTAATGGGACGTCAAACGCTGCGTGTTCGCTTCTCTTCCGGGGGGGGAGGGGGGGCGTGTGGTTGCTGCAGCCATTTCTGGGGACTCGCGGTAAAAGTTTTTCTTCGCTTGATTTCATTTGTGTGGCGGGCTCCATCTAGTGTTGAAACTGAGAAGTGAGCTCAAGTTTCTTGTGCGGGCCATATTCAATTATGTTTTCAGAATTTGCTGCGGGCCAATAAAAACTAGTTTGGACACCCCTCCTCTAGGGGGTACGTGAGATTTTACAAAAATATATAAAAAAGTTTGAGAACCACTGCTCCAGAAGAGCCACTTCATCCAGAGGGGCACTCTACAACACCCCCTCCTTCCACAAGACTTAAGATCTTCTGTCCTGCCTATTTACTTGCACATTTTCCTGTGCACTTTTACTTTTACACGTTTCACCACAACTTTGGGGCTTTTACTTACTTGTCACCTGGTTCGTTGCACTTCCGGATCCCGTCAAGCCACTGTTGTCAGACGAAGGCAAACCTAAGATGCTGGCCCAGCGAAGAATTTTCTTCCCAGGTCTTTCTTTTCCAGGTCCTCCTAATGGATGCTGGCTTGTCGACAATGCACCACGTTGTCCTCCGTCAATCAGCAGTGGGTATGTGAGGGATCCGGGTCACGGCACCAAAATGATAGGCTGGTTCTCACCCACATTTATTTTACAAGAACCACAAGGGAGACAGTATGCCTTTTGAACACTTGCAAGTGGAGAGCTCGTTCGTCACGATGATCGAACAAAGTCTGACTTTGGATTCTTGCAAGAGCATATTTATTGAGAGAAGCAGGATGGGGGTGAGAGTGGACAGGATGGGGGTGAAACCCCTGGCCTCTGGTCAAATCATAGCAGGGGGTGTTTTACGACGTTGGGGGAAACAGAACCACTTAGATTGCTTCCTCTGCAGCTGGTCAATCAGTTCAAAGGATCTTAGCACTTTGTTCTACTACTTTGTTAAAACAAGACATGTTTAGTTAATTATTACAGATTACATTCCAACATAAGCATAGGATGAAACTAATCTATCAAACTAATCTATCAACCCTAACACCAAAGGTAACCCATCTTGTCTCATTCACCAATCAATTTCTCTGGCCTCTTGAACTAGAAAAAATAGGAGTGCTGCAAGGAAAGTCTGAGCACTTCTTCATAGCTTCTTTAGCCACTTTTCAATAATCTTCCGATTATGTACAGCAAAAGTTTGAACAGTTTGAGAAAAGGTTTAACCCAATGGTACGATGCCAAATGTATTAGAAAATCCATATGTCATAAAGTGATGTATTATTTCTATTTTCCACTATCTATCCACCAACACCGCATCACTGGCGAAGAAGGCCCAGCGCCACCTGTACTTCCTGCGGAAATTTAGGCGAGCGTGCGCTCCTCCGGCCGTCATGACTACATTTTACCGTGGGACCATTGAGAGCGTCCTCTCCAGCTGTATTGCTGTTTGGGGTGGTAGCTGCACTGACTACAACATGAAGGCCCTGCAGCGCATAGTGAACACGGCTGGTAAGATTATTGGTGCTTCACTCCCCTCCTTGAAAGACATTTACACCTCCCATCTCAGCCGTAAGGTGACCACGATTGTGAGTGATGTGAGTCACCCCGCTCACTCTTTGTTTGATCTTCTGCCCTCTGGGAAGAGGTACAGGAGCCTGCGCTCCCGCACCACCAGACTCAGCAACAGCTTCATACTCCAGGCTGTTAGGATCCTGAACTCTCTCCCGCTTTCTGCGTAGCGTCCTGTACTTTGCGCTATGCTTACTGTCTGCTGTATGCACACTGGCTCAGTTTTGCTCCTCTTATTTATTGTGTTATTTGTTTATTATTTATTCATCACTCATATTATTTATTTATTATTCATTGTTTATTGTTTGTGCCTTCTTGTTTTATTTTGTGTCGTCTACTTGTATGTCTATCGTGTACTATGTCTCGTCACCGTGGGATAGAGGAAACGGAATTTTGGTTTCTTTGTGTGTCTTGACATATGAAGGGATTGACAATAAAGCAGACTTTGACTTTGACTTAACTCAGATGTAATTGTTAGTATAGTCTTATAACACAACCAATCAATTTTTCTTCTTAAATTTTGCAATGTCTTAAATTCACAATTTTGCTTCATCCAATTCCAGAAATCATGTTCTTTCTTTCTTTTGAACTTCTCATCATGGCCAGTGTGGACCAGTTTCTGACCACAAACAAATCTTTGTTTTCCTCTCCTTCTTAATATTAGTGTGAAGACGAAGGCCTTCACACTTATGTTATTCTACACCAGTGGTTCCCAAAGTGGGCGGTACCGCCCCCCTGGGGGCGGTGGAAAGCTCTGGGGGGGCGGTGAGGAAGAAAGGGGCGGTAGGGGGGCGGTAGGGGGGCGGCAGTCGATTTGTACACAACACGCACGCCGCTCTGGCCCAGTCAGATACGACAGCATAGCTACAAAAGCAAAAGCTCAGGTTTGTAATTTCAAGCTTGTAATGTTCAGAATTTTATCTTATAATAAAAACCGCATTCTGGCGGTCAACATCATCTTGAGTTCAAGTCAACATGAAATTGGGGACTCGCCAGAACGCGCCGTGTTGTGTTGTGTTGAGCTGGTTAGGGCAATGGTCCCCAACCACCGGGCCGCGGCCCGGTACCGGTCCGTGGGTCACTTGGTACCGGGCCGCCAAGCCGCACAGAATTTTTTTTTATCGACGATCAATTAATTCAGGTCAAGACGCTCGTCCCGGTCACGTGACATGTTTCCCCAGTCGAGCCCGCAAAGCTAATATGTGGCGACAGGCTAACTAACCAGGCAGTGAAGCATTCAAAACTGCTTCAACACATGGAGACCAAGCATCCTGCAATAAAAGACAAACCTTAAATCACTTCGGGTGTCATTGTCTCCGATTACGTCTAGATGGGACCGGCTCGTTTCTGAGAAACAAACTCAGTGCTCCCACTAATTCAACGTAATGGTAATGATATTATAAATGTATTATTTATTTATTTATATAAATGTATTATTTATTTATATAAATGCCGGTCCGCGAAAATATTTCTGACATGTAACCGGCCCGTGGCGCAAAAAAGGTTGGGGACCACTGCCTTAGATCACGTCCGCCACCATTTTCTGTGAATAAATGGAAGAAAATGAATACATGAGAGGGTAAACTTGCTTTTCATACCTTCAATGTTGTCATTTTTGTCTTTAAGTAGGCCTATTTATGAAATGCGATAAAATGCTGTATTTTACATGGTTTTATTTTTTTGTTTTTGTTTTTTGGGGGGGGGGGGTAGGAGGGGGCGCTAGGAATTCACTGGGGAGCCAAAGGGGGCGCCAGCCTGCAAAAGTTTGGGAACCACTGTTCTACACCATTCACTCTATTATATTTATTCCTCGCACTTTTTGATGTGCTACTCCTTCCACATAATTCATGCAATTCACTTCATTCCAATTTTGACGCATTCCAAAAATTCACCCAAGAGATGCTTGCAGTCAGTTAATTCCAAAAGTTTTCCGTTTTAACAAAATTCGCAAATGTTACAGCAAATATTGTCTCCATTCATTCTTAATGGCACATTCAACATTTCACATTTATGACGTTCCAGTTTGAAATTCACATCATTCAGCACAGTCAAACCACATCGGGGAAGATTTTCAATATTCCCGAAATTGCCAAATTAAAAAAATGTCACATTTTCACGTTTAATTATTAATTCCTTATTTGGCGATCGAGTGATTGACTAAAATTTCCGCAAAATTTAACAAAATTTCTACATTCTTCAACTGATTCAACCCGTTCCAACATCATTCTGCAGCATTCCCCAAGAATTAATTCAGCTTTTTCGCCTTCACACGCAATTTCTTCAGAATTTGCATTTTCTAGTTTCAAGATCATTTTGTTTTTGTGTTGCGGTGCAAATCGAATAGACCACAGTCTAGTAAATGTCTTTGCACACTATTTTAGCCAATTTCATCATTTTAACACAGACACACAGACACAAGGACAAGACAAGTGCCCACAATAAAGACACAGGACACAAACAATACCAACAAGCTCAGTGGCCTAAAGGTAGAGTGTCCGCCCTGAGACTGGAAGGTTGTAGGTTCAAACCCCGGCCGGGTCACACCAAAAACTATAAAACTATAACTATAAAAATGGGACCCATTGCCTCCCTGCTTGGCACTCAGCATTAAGGGTTGCAATTGGTGGGTTAGATCACCAAATGATTCCCGAGCACGGCACCGCTGCTGCTCACTGCTACTCTCTTCCCCAGGGGATGGATCAAATTCACACAGGGATGGGTTAAATGCAGAGGACAAATTTCACCACACCCAGATGTGTGTGTGACGATCATTGGGACTTTAACTTAACTTTAACAACCAACGCTGCGCAAACGTCATTCTCTATTTTGATGTTTTGGTTTTATTATTTTGCCATACTAGTGGCCTTTATCCTCCAAGTTTTGACACCTGTATCATTGGCATACATCAGCATTGTTTATGTATTGGGAAATTTAACAGCATTGGTCATACTTCTTGTCTGTTGAGGAGTTCTAATAATCTGACCATGGCATCTTTTGCTATTATATGGGGGATGTTTTCGGGTCTGTTAAATTTGGATACATGTTTTGCATAGGACCAAAAGGAGCTTTTGCCTCAGGCTCTTCTGCTTGAGCCACGCCTTGACCTGCGACTGGAACAGTGCCTGCGCACTGTGGCCTCATTGTCTTTTAAACATTTGCGGCCTCATCACTATTAATCACACTAGCATCAAGTTTGGCAACTTATTTAACATATACTTCTCATCTCCTGATACATTGTCAGGGACACTGTCTCCCACCCATTTTAGTCAATTTAGTCCAACTGTCAAATCCTGGGGATTTCTAAAGCTGGAATGTTTTCTTTAGTGGGATAATGACTTCTTCCCATGGGCTCATCACCTGTGGGAGGGGCCAAAGGGTCCAATATAAGCTGGGCGGCGGCCAAAGGCAGGGACCTTGGCGGTCCGATCCCCGGCTGCAGAAGCTGGCTCTTGGGACATGGAATGTCACCTCTCTGGCTGGAAAGGAGCCGGAGCTGGTGTGCAAGGCAGCAAAGTTCTGACATAGTCGGCCTTACCTAAACGGTAAACGAGAGGGTAGCCTCCCTCCGCCTTCGGGTTGGGGGACGGGTCCTGACTGCACCAAACAGCAGCTCAGAGTACCCACTCCTTTTGGAGTCCTTGGAGGAAGTGCTGGAGAGCGCTCCTTCTGGGGACATCGTTCTACTGGGTGACTTCAATGCTCACGTGGGCAATGACAGTGAGACCTGGAACGGCGTGATTGAGTGGAACGGCCCCCCTGATCTGCCCCCAAGCTGTGTTCTATTATTGGACTTCTGTGCTTGACACAGATTGTCAATAATGAACACCATGTGCAAACATAAGGGTGTCCATGTGTGCACTTGGCACCAGGACATCCTAGGCCGCAGTTCGATAATCGACTTTGTAGCTGTGTCATCGGATTTGCGGCCGCATGTTTTGGACACTCGGGTGAAGAGAGGGGCGGAGCTGTCAACTGATCACCACCTGGTGGTGGGTTGGCTCCGATGGTGGGGAAGATGTCGGTCCGACCTGGCAGCCCCAAACGAACTGTGAGGGTCTGCTGGGAACGTCTGGCAGAATCCCCTGTCAGGAAGAGCTTCAAGTCCCGCCTCTGGCACATCCCGGAGGAGGAGGGGACATTGAGTCCAAGTGGAACATGCCTCCATTGTTGAGGCAGCCGACCGGAATTGTGGCTGTGAGGTCATTGGTGCCTGTCGTGGCGGCAATCCCCGAACCCGCTGGTGGACACCGGCGGTAAGGGATGCGTTCAAGCTGAAGAAGTAGTCCTATCGGGCCGTTTTGGCCTGCGGGACCCCGGAGGCAGCCGACAGGTACCGGATGGCCAAGCGGAACGCGGCTTCAGCGGTTGCTGAGGAACAAACCCGGCCGTGGGAGGAGTTTGGCGAGGCCATGGAGAACGAATTCCGGATGCTCTAGACCAGGGCTCTCAAACTCAATTTACCTGGGGGCCGCTGGACGTAGATTCTGGATGAGGCTGGGCCGCAGCAGGTTTTTCACAAGAAAAGCTCTTACAAAAACATTCCAGTGTTATCAAATGTCTTTGTTTATTCATCCTTTTTTGTCTTAGAAAATTTAAATAAATTAACAACTCATAAGAAAAAAATAAATCAGTAAGAAATAAAATGATAACAATAATAATTCAGCAGATATAGAAGACTGAATAAACCAAATATAGTTGCTGACTAGAGAAATGTAATTATTATTCAGATTCAGTCTTTGTTTATTCATCCTTTTTTGTCTTAGAAAATTTAAATAAATTAACAACTCATAAGAAAAAAATAAATCAGTAAGAAATAAAATGATAACAATAATAATTCAGCAGATATAGAAGACTGAATAAACCAAATATAGTTGCTGACTAGAGAAATGTAATTATTATTCAGATTCAAATGTCTGTATTAACAGCTCTTTAACCTGTAACTTTCTGAACATGAATGGAACATTGAACATAAACTGTTATGAACATGGCTTCTTCTGCCTACTTCTTACTGCTAGAGACCTGGCAGCGCTTCCTCTTGCATAGCCGAGCCACATTTGGCTTAAGGGAGGAGGCAGTCGAGACCCTCAGTAGGGCTTGAAGATGCTCATCTGTTAGTCTGGACCTGTACTTGGACTTATTGAAGTTCAAGGTAGAGAAGAGCTTTTCACACAAGTATGTGCTGCCAAAAAGACACATGATCCGCTTGAACATTCGGGAAAGCTCAGGGAAGCTGGGGGGCAATTCTCTCAAAAATTGCCCAAGCTTGTCTGCTTTCCCACTCACCTCCCTGAACTTGGCTTTGAGTTCAGAGTTGCACTGCAGGTCAATGAGCTCCATTTGAAGCACAGGGGGGGCATCTTGCACATCAAAGCAGAAGGGGTCTGCAAAAATTTGAAATGTGGCTCTGTGCGTCTTGAAGTCTGCAAATCTCTGTTTAAATTCCTCTTCTAGCTTTAAAATGGCATCCACATACTTCCCACTACTGAATGGTGTGCCTGCATCAATGAGTGCTTTGCATGTTGGGAAATGGCAAAGGTTTGTCTGAGAAAGCTGGGCTTTCCATAACATGAGTTTTGTAGAGAATGCTCTCACGTTGTCATAGGCAGCACTGACAAGTTGCCCGTGGCCTTGTAACTTCTTGTTCAGTACATTAAGCTCATGTGTAATATCAACAAGAAAAGCCAAGTCCATGAGCCATTTGGGGTCACTTAGCACGGGAACAGCAACCCCATCTTTCTCCATGAAGGCTTTCACTTCCGCTCTCAACTCAAAAAATCTCTTCAATATGCTTCCCCTGCTGAGCCAACGTACCTCGGTGAAGTAGAGCACATCCCCATATTCTGACTCCATTTCCTCTAAAAAAGCATGGAACCTTCTGTGCTTTAAGCCCCTGGATCTGATGTGGTTGATACATTTCACAACGACAGACATAACATTGTCAAACTTCAGGCATTTGCTGCAAACGGCCTGCTGATGGATAATGCAGTGGAGAGCAATGGCCTCCTCCACACTCTCCTCTTCCAATTTTTTTTTTAACGAGTGCCACCAGTCCATTTTTACTCCCTGTCATTGATGGCGCTCCATCAGTTGTTATTCCAACAAACCTCTTCCATGATAAACCGGCATTCTCAATGGCATGACATAGCTGGTGAAATATCTCCTGAGCGGTGGTCTGGCCATGCATTGGAATAACTGAGAGCAGCTCCTCTATGGCTTCAAAATTGTCATCAACACCACGGACATAGATGGCAAGCTGGGCAGTGTCGGTGATGTCTGTGGTCTCATCAAAAGCGACTGAGTATACACTGAAACACTTTGCTTTTTCACACAGTTGATCATAAACGTCACTTGAAAGGTCAGTAATGCGCTCTGCCACAGTGTTGGCAGAAAGGCTGATGTTGCTAAACTGACCTTGTTTTTCTGGACAGACAATACTTGCAGCCTGTAATATGCCGTTTTTGACAAATTCACCTTCTGTGAATGGCTTTCCTGCTTTAGCAATCATCTCACTAACCACATAGCTAGCTTCGACTGCTGCATCATTCTCTTTGGTTGCTTTCTTAAAGAAATCCTGTTGCCTCAGTAGACCTGTTTTAAGATTAACAACCCGGTTGGCTCTCTCATCTCCCTGGTATTTCTCATACTCCTCAGCATGTCTAGTTGTGTAATGACGTCTCAAGTTGTATTCTTTGTTCACTGCAACCGAGAGCAACCGAACGCAATGCTCTCGTATCAGACGCTTGCTCCATCACCTGCTCGTTTGCTGTCACAATGTACCCTACACAAATCCGGAACATTTGTTGCGGGTCCGAGTCACGACGAGGGGCAAGTTTTGGTTTCCAAGGGTGTTTTTATTCCTCTTCAACTTCTCTCCCATACAGACTCGCCTTTTTCACATGTCCGCACGTTACTTTCCTCTCTTTTCATTTTAACCTAAATGATCGTGGTGGTGCCTTTCTGGGCAGTCGGAGAAGTCAATGCCAACAAAAAAATACATCCAGCCTCGTTAAGAACTCACCAGAAAGATCACCATGACAATTGTGAACACACAGAAAGATAATAAAGAACTGGAACATCACTCAAATATTGGTGATCCCGTTGAGAGTCTCACATATTTGTCTACACTGTTTGTACTATGTGTCTTCTCTGCATCCATTGCAGCCTGGTCATCCTGGAAGAGGGACCTTCCCATCTGTGGTCTCTTCTCAAGGTTTCTCATTTCCCCTAGCTGGAGTTTTGAATTTTTCCTTGCCCTTTTGGGAGTTTAAGATCAGGGGTTAGACTCGGAACGGATCTTCTTTCCGTACCGGCTTAAATCAATTCTTGTCTCCCCTACATACTGCGTTACTGCAGAGGGCTAAAGTACAGAACTTTACCCTTTACATCAGATAAGTGCATGATTGGCAGGGGTCACTAAGAGACTAGTGTTTTGCGAGCGGAGGTTACGAGACGGAACGTAAGGAACAACTAGGTCGACGAAATATGAAGGCGCTAAGCCATGCAATGATTTATAGGTGAATGGAAGAACCTTGAAGTCACATCTCAAATGGACTGGGAGCCAATGTAAGTTGGCTAATATTGGGGTAATGTGATCAAATGTTCTTGTCCGTGAGAGCAGCCTTTCAGCAGCATTTTGTACTAACTGTAGACTTTTGATACTGGACTTAGGAAGACCACAGAATAATGCGTTACAATAGTCTAGGCGCTATGTAATAAACGCATGTATAATCGTTTCCGCATCACCGGTCGAGAGGATCGGACGAATCTTAGCAATATTACGAAGATGAAAAAACGCAATTCTAGTTATGTTCTTAATGTGCTTTTGAAAGGGGAGCGTTTGGTCAAATATTACCCCGAGATTAGTTACAGTATCGCTCTGAGTGATGGTACGGTTATCAATAGTTATAGTGGTTTCCTTAAATAAGTGGTGATAACGTGCTGGACCAATTATCAACATCTCAGTTTTATCTGGGTTAAGACGAAGGAAATTGAGAGACATCCATTGCTTGATCTCCCCAAGGCACGCCTCAAGATTACAACGGTCCCGCGGATCTGTCATCGATGACGGCATACATATATAATTGCGTGTCATCCGCGTAACATTGAAAACTAATATATTTACGTACTATGTCCCGAAGCGGAATCATATAAATATTAAATAGAATTGGTCCGAGTACCGATCCCTGTGGGACACCACATGTAACATTATAGAGCTCAGACGTCACATGACCATGGACCACTCGGTACGTCCTGTCTGATAGATAGAAAAGAACCAGCCGAGTGCTGACCCTGAAATACCAACACAGCATTTAAGACGCTCTAATAAAATATCGAAGTCTACAGTGTCGAAGGCAGAACTAAGATCTAGTAATAACAATACCGATGAAGTGTTTGAATCCATAGCTATGAGGAGATCATTAGTCACTTTAGCAAGAATAGAATAGAATAGATCTTTATTGTCATTGTCACACATGTACAATGAAATTTAAAAAGTGCCAACCGATCGGTGCAAAAAAATTAAAAATAAAATAAATAGAATAAAAAGATAAAAAATACAAGATAAAAACCACACAGAAGAACATACACAAACAATCATTTTTTTTAGCGGCATTTAATGTGACTACCGCTGTAGGGTAAAAACTCTTGGCGAATCTGCTAGTCCTTGATCTAATTTATCTGTAGCGTCTGCCTGATGGCAACAGTTCGAAAAGGGAGTGGCCAGGGTGGGAAGTGTCCAGAATGTTCTGTGTTTTTTTGAGACAGCGGGTTCTGTGTAGGTCTCCCAGTGTGGGGAAAGGGCAGCCAACGATCTTCTGTGCTGTGTTGATGACCCCTTGGAGCTTTTTCCTCTGAGCTGCAGTGCAGCTGGTGTACCAAAAACATATACAGTATGTTAGAGTGCTTTCTATGGAGGAGCGATAGAAGGACACCAGCAGTCTTTGTGTAATGCTGTACCTCCTGAGCACCCTTAGGAAGTAGAGTCTCTGCTAGGCCTTTTTTAGCAGCTCAGAGGTGTTCACGCTCCAGGTTAAATCCTCCTCGATGTGGACTCCCAGGTAGCGGAAGGAGGACACACTCTCCACATGATGATAACTGGTGGAATGTCCGTTTTATTTTCCTCCTAAAATCAATGACCAGTTCTTGGGTTTTAGCCGTGTTTAGGAGCAGATTGTTCTCTCCGCACCACTCCAATAGCTGCACCACTTCGTCCCTGTAGGCAGACTCATCCCCCTTTGAGATGAGCCCCACCACGGTGGTGTCATCCGTAAACTTCACAATGGTGTTGCTGCGGTGGGCGGGGGTGCATGTATGTGTGTAGAGCGTGTAAAGCAGTGGGCTTAGCCACGCAGCCCTGTGGTCCCGGCGTACCAAGACTGAGAGGCCCACTCTCACCCTCTGGCTGCGACCCGTCAAGAAGCTCTTAATCCACATGCAGGTATTGTGTGGAAGTCCCAGGCCCCCCAGTATGTCCACCAGTCTGTGGGGGAGGATGGTGTTAAAAGCAGAGCTAAAGTCCACGAAGAGCATCCGCACATAGCGTCCCGGCTGCTCCAGGTGGGACAGTGCAGCATGGAGGGCTGTAGCTACTGCGTCCTCTGTGGGTTTGCCCTGTAGGTAAACTGGTGGGGGTCAAAACCTCTGAGCAGGAGTGATGTGATGTGACCCCGTACCAGCTTTTCAAAGCACTTCATCACCTCCGGGGTGAATGCGACTGGCCGGTAGTCATCAGGCTGGTGATGTGGCGTTTCATGGGCAGGGGGACTATAGTGGAGTATTTTAAACAGGATGGGACGGTGGACTCGGTAAGGGACTGGTTGAAGATCTTTGTGAAGACTCCAGCCAGCTGATCTGCGCAGTCCTTTAGGACACGCCCAGTGACGCCGTCAGGACCTGCAGCCTTCCTCGGGTTGATGGTCCGCAGCGTACGCCTCACCTCGTGCTCCTTCACTGTGAGGGTGAAGCTGCTGAGGACTGTGGGATGTGCTGTGGCCGCTTCAGGTGACTCGGACTCAAACCGGGCAAAGAAGGTCTTAACCCCGAACCCCTTCAGCAGCTCCGATGGTGGTTCTGTAGTTGGTGAGATGCTGGACTCCCTGCCACACCTGCTTGCTGTTGTTGCTGTCCAGGTGATCCTCAATCCTCCTCTTATAGTCAAGCTGGGCCTCTCTGATGCCTCTCCTCAGGTTGGCTCTGGCTGTGCTGTAGAGAGCCCCGTCCTCAGACCTGAGGGACAGGGCGGTGTCCCTTTCCTCCAGCAGCCGAAGGACCTCCCGGGTCATCCAGGGCTTCTGGTTGGGGTATATCCGAATGGGTTTGTCCACTGTGACAGTGTATGTGCAGTGCTTGATATAACACAGAACACTGTCTGTGAACACGTTCAGGTCCCGGTGTTCGAAGATGTCCCAGTTAGTCCTGTCGAACCAGTCCTGCAACTGCTGAGAGGCGTCACCAGGCCAGGCTTTAACAGTTTTAGTGATGCCAGGAGCTGATTTCTTGATGGTGGTATATGCAGGGATTAATAGCAGTGACATGTGGTCAGACTGGCCCAGGTGAGGTAGCTGTTTTGCCCTGTAGCCTACCTTGATGTTGGAGTAGACCTTGTCGAGAATGTTAACTCCTCTAGTGGCACATTTAACATGCTGGTGGAATCTAGGGAGTGCTGCTTTTAAGTCTGCATGATTAAAGTCCCCTGCTATAATGTGGACTGCATCAGAATATCTGCTCAGCTGGCTGCTAATACTGACATGTAATAGTCCAATAGCTATTTTAGGATTAGCCTCCGGAGGTATGTAGACAACAGTCGTCATGACTACGGTAAATTCACGAGGGAGGTAAAAGGGCCTGCATTTAATAGTCATATACTCCAGGTCCGGGCAGCAGTGACTGTCTACGGTGACCATATTAGTACACCAGTTGTTATTGACGTACATACAGAGCCCCCCCCCTCCCCCCCCGCCTTGCTCTTGCAAGAGTTCTCAGTCCTGTCATGACGCTGTGTGGTGTAGCCTGCTAGCTCGATAGGAGAGTCCGGTATGAGTGGATGAAGCC
Organism: Syngnathus typhle; assembly: GCF_033458585.1. Taxonomy (NCBI): domain Eukaryota; kingdom Metazoa; phylum Chordata; class Actinopteri; order Syngnathiformes; family Syngnathidae; genus Syngnathus; species Syngnathus typhle. Next base: position 1,202,053 of record NC_083744.1, read on the forward strand.
AGGTTTCCGTGATCAGCACCATGCAGCAGTCCTTCGCGGTCCGGTTCGCAGACATCTGTACCCTTAGTTCATCCGTCTTGTTAGCGAGAGACCTGGCGTTGGTGATAAACAGGCTAGGTACCGGTGGTTTGTACGGCCGCTTCCGTAGCCTGGTTAGCGCGCCGGCCCTGCAGCCTTGTTTTTGCGTCCTCTGCCTACGCTGCCTTCGGTTCCACCCAGGGGGAATGGTGATCCAAGGGGAGCCGGGACGCCTGATGATATCCTCCGGTGTGTTTTGTGAGCGGTGAAACTCCGCTGTGACACTCAACTCGCAGCAAACTCCTATCCTGAGGAGCTCCTGCTGGTTGTAAGTGGTGTATGATCGACATACAGTGGGTACAAACACTAACAAAAAGCACTGATCCACTGCAACTGCGTGCCATGGTCCGGTGCTGTCTCGGTGGAATGATTACCGTTTTTTTCCGTGTATAGTGCGCAAAATTTAACTAATTTATTGTCCTAAAATCTGGGGTGCGCATTATACATGGGTACAAAAAAAAAATTATTATTATTTTTTTTTATTTATTATTATTATTTTTTTTAAAAGAAAGTCATGGTACAACAAAACCAACAACAGGACTGACCGACAAAGTCGTGGAACAAAAAGACAGGGTGACATTACCAAAGACAGGAACAGAAACCACATCATGACAGTAACACATGCAATGATCCGACGGTGAGCGAGGGGCAGACAGGACTTAAATACAAAACACGTTACATCGATTGAGGTGACACAGGAAGAGAGAGGCGACGCGAACAGACTCTATGGCAACCTAGACACATAGCAAAACTGGGGACGAGACATGACAAATCTCCCCCGAAATAAAACTTACCTTTCTTCTTGTTTGTTGTCAATCGCGCATCGCATTCAGCCATCCTGGCCAACACACTTAGTCAGTAAAATCCATAATTGACGACACATCGTTTGATGCGATGGTGCAATCCTTGATGGTGTGTTGTTTTTATTGTTTGGTTTTTAATCTGCATCGCGGACCGGATGTCATGCGGAAGCAGTATGACTGCGCATGCGCGGAAGCAGTATGACTGCATGCGCACTATGGGTCAGCTGCGCAGAACGGATGCGCAAGACACGTCAGCTATTTACTAATTAGCGAGAGGTCGGTTTAATTAGCAGTTTCATCAAAATGGATAAGAGAGCAAGTTATACTGTAGCATTTCGAAAGAAAGTCATTGAAGTGGCAGAAGAATTAGGCAATAGGGCAGCTGCGCGCCAATTTGACGTCAATGAGTCAAACATAAGACTCTGGAGGAAGAAAAAAAATCAATTTGATACAGCGAAGGCTTCAGCAATATAGTCCTCTTCTTTTCTTGACTGACAATGAATGTGATAGTTTAATACAATCAGCAAATAACAAAATGCGTATTACAGGTCGGTCATATTTTATTTCACAACACTTTGCCTTGTTCCTTTCGTCTCTGCTGTTCACTTCAAACACGCTCCATACGAGCGCAATGCTCTGGTATCAGACAAGGCTTGCTCGATCACCTGCTACCTGCTCGTTTGCTGTCTGTCACAATGTACCCTACACAAATCCGAAACATTTGTTGCGGCTCCGAGTCACGACGAGGGGCAAGTTTTGGTTTCCAAGGGTATTTTTATTCCTCTTCAACGTCTCTCCCATACAGAGCCGCCTTTTTCACGTCCGCACGCCTCTTTCCCGTGCGCGCACGGAGCGCGGTGGTGCGTTTAGGGGCAGTCGGAGAAATCAACGGCAACAAATAAAATGACATCCAGCCTATTTAAGACCACACCAAAGACTATAAAAATGGGACCCATTGCCTCCCTGCGTGTGTGACGATCATTGGGACTTAAAAATAAATAAATAAATTTAAAAAAAATCATAAAAATTGGGTGCGTATTATACATGGGTACAAGCTTTTTTCCAGCATCAGCATGCCATTTTTAGGGTGCGTATTATACATGGGGGCGCACTATAGACGGAAAAAAACGGTAGCTCTAAAGCCAGACTGAAAAGATTCATACCGATTATTGGCGACCATGTAATCAATAAGCTGCTGCGCTACTACTTTTTCAAGAAGTTTTGCTATGAATGGGAGCTTTGAAAGTGACCTATAATTACTGAGACAGTCCGGGTCAAGATTTGGTCGCTTAAGTAGCGGTTTAATGACAGCGGTTTTAAAGGCTGTTGGCACTATCCCAGAGCAGACAGACAGATTAATTATATTTAAGATGGACGGTCCTAAAATTTGAAGAATTTCTTCAAAAAGTTTGGCTGGAAGTTGTTTGTTTAGCCGCACTAACCAATTGTGTAAGCCACACTTTTAAAATTTGAGAGGGTTATTGCATGATCGTCAGCGCCGGTAATCGGCGGTCTCGACTGAGCGATTTGAATGGTCATCTTGATCTCATCCCTAATGGATTCCATCTTTCGAGCGAAAAAATTCATGAACTCGTCAGCTGAGTGGAAGGAGTTATCGGAGGTCGGCTGGCGTAGTGTTGGCTTTGCCACTGAATCAAATAAGTATTTAGGATTGATTTTATTGAGATTAATAACTTGCGAGAAATAATTAGTTTTTGCTGAGATATGCGCATCTTTATATTTCAGGAGGCTGTCACATCATGCCTGATGGAAAACCTCAAGTTTGGTTAAACGCCATTTGCGCTCATGCTTTCTACATAATTGTGTTTTATCTGTGAACCACGGAGTAGGCATTCTACGGCGAGTTTTCAGACGTAGCGGCGCTACAGAGTCGATGGCATTTAACAATGCCGCATTGAATTCATTTGTATGATTATCAATAGAGCCGATATATGCGGGAAATATGGCAGTTGCCGACGACAGTAACTCAGATAGCGCATTCACAGTTACGGAGTTAATATTACGGCTGCTGTAATTCTGATTGCACTCTTGTCTTTGACAAAGAACTAAAATTTCAAATTTTATTACGTAATGATCAGACTTAACAGTAGTGTACTATTATATTTGAGGTTGCCAGTCCTCGGGATAATACCAGATCTAAGGTATTTCCATTCTTATGCGTTGCTGCCTGTATGGCTTGCGTAAAACCAAACATATCAGTTAAAGTCTGAAACGTCAAAGCAAGTGCCTCTGACGGTAAATTCATGTGGATATTGAAATCGCCCATAATTATTATATTATCCGCATTTGTCACTGGATCAGCCACGAATTTTGAAAATTCATCCAGGAAGCCAGAGTAAACCCCGGGTGGACGGTAAATAACAGCAAGATAAAATGACGGTATAGCGGTGTATCGGACAGTGAGAACTTCAAATGTTTTAAATACGTTAATCGAACGACGCCTAAATCCAAGATCGGAATTAGAGATGAGGGCGACACCCTTACCCTTTTTTCGAGGACGCGCCACATGTGAGCTTCCAAAATTTGGAGGCGAGGCCTCATTAAGCGGCAGCAGTTTATTAGGTTTTAACCAGGTCTCGCAAAGACCAAAAATGTTAAGAATCTAAACTTTAGATTATGTTCTGTGATGAGGTCATTAATGAGTACTGCTTTCGAATGAAGTGATCTAATATTCATAAAACCGAGTTTGAGTCTAATCGGTAGATCAGGGTTTGTAACTATCGGAGGATTTTTAAACGGAATACGAATACGATTGTGTTCTCGAGGCCCAACGTTACCTCTAAAATGTTTATTAGCACGGCGGGTACATACGACCATAGGAATTTGATAGGTAATATTCGGCAAACATGTAATATTATCTGGAATAGGCACCGTTCCATCAACGAGACCGGTCAGGGTTGAGTGATTGGATTTGTCTATTACCTCAGTAGAAAGTGTTTCAATGTATACTGTAGAACTATTCAAATTGTGACACTCTAGTCTACACAAGGGACTATGTGTATGCTGGGAATCTAGCCTAGCGCTAGTTAATTTTAACTTAACTGACTCCAAACCCATCCTAACAGGTGGCCTAGTCACCTGTGACCCGGCCTGCTCTAAAGTGACCTGTCATGAATGGCTCAAACAGAAATCTATATTCCTTGAAAGAGTGAAGGCACCTTCACGGTTAGGATGAAGGCCGTCCTTCCTCAGCAGGTCGGGGCGGCCCCAGAAGGAGGACCAGTTAGCTATAAAATACAGTCCCTGCTTCTTACAGAAACCAGCCATCCATCGATTAAGGGAGACTAATCTACTAAACCTCTCATCAGTGCCTCTCGCAGGCAGGAGGCCAGAGACAAATACTCGATGCCGACTCATCTTTCTGGTGAAATCACAAGTCATCACTATGTTTTTCTTTGTGATCTCTGATTGCCTCATCCTAACATCATTGGAGCCAACATGTATTGTTGGGAAAAATATACTTTTTACTTAATCATTAGATTCTATGTATCTACTTATGTGTGCAAGATCTTCCACAGTATGTGACAGTTCAACCTCGTGATAATGACTTGGGAGCGTATGGCTGGCTAAGGAGCACATGACCGGGGTCATGAATCGCGCTATACAATATACTCCTTTGTTAGCTAGTCATGACCAGATCATTAGTCTATTATGAGATGGCTGAAGCAGACAGACGTCTTATTTAAACTGAAGTCATGAGTACGCCAGAGACGTATGCATCCCAGGGGCACTAAGACTACGTCTTTGTTAAGCTAAAGTCATTAGACGACTATACTGCTCTTTCTATAATAGCATCCCTGTTGTTCTGTGGTCATGAGATGTAATTATGAGATGTCCTTCCTGTTTAAGAAACTATGCATTCATGTAGACTCCCTTCATTGTTGTTCCTCAATAAAAGGCATGACCAAACTGGAGGAAGGGCGCGAATCTCAGCCACACTTGCTGTGTGTCTGGTTTACGCCCTTCTGCGGAAAACGCTTGCCATCGAAGACATCTCCTGCCTCTGTGAGATTCTTTTCAGATAAATGTTGTGAACCCAACATGTATCACAATATCCGAGTAGCTAGTGTTGTTGGACCTATGCTGTTGGTCCAACAGAAGAAGGGGTACGAAGGGGGACTACCGTTTTTTTCCGTGTATAGTGCGCAAAATTTTACTAATTTATTGTCCTAAAATCTGGGGTGCGCATTATACATGGGTACAAAAAAAAAAAAAAAAAAAAAAAATTGTTTTTTAATTTTTTTTTTTTTTTTTTTTAAGTCCCAATGATCGTCACACACGCAGGGAGGCAATGGGTCCCATTTTTATAGTCTTTGGTATGGTCTTAACTAGGCTGGATGTCATTTTTTTTGTTGGCGTTGATTTCTCCGACTGCCCATAAACGCACCACCGCGCTTCGTGCGCGCACGGGACAGCAAACGAGCAGGTGATCGAGCAAGCGTCTGATACGAGAGCATTGCGGTCGCATGGAGCGTGTTTGAAGTGAACAGCAGAGAAGAAAGGCAAAGTGTTGTGAAATAAAATGCACAGAACGGATGCGCAAGACACGTCAGCTATATAAAGAGCGAGAGTTGTTTTCTTCCTATTAGTTTCAATTCACAGTTTAATTAGCAGTTTCAATCAGCAAATAACAAAATGCGTATTACAGGTAATATTTTATTTCACAACACTTTGCCTTGTTCCTTTGGTCTCTGCTGTTCATCCTAAAACACAAAGGCGCTCTTTAAGCAATGCGACAGTGAGCGCCCGGCGCGCTGCGGTTGCGCGACCGCACCAAATTAAGCTCCCTGCGCAGTGCGCACTGAGGTCCACTTAAATTTTAGAAAGTACATCAGGACTTTAAAAATATCTTCTAAATTTCAGCGACGGCTCTGTCACACTAATCGACCAGCCCGGTGCAGTTGGGCGGTCGGCGGCGCGCTACGGTTGAGCGTTCTCTCGCACGCTTTCTCTCTCGCTCTCTCTCGCTCTCGCACACACGCAAACCGGATATCATACGGAGGCCGCCATTACAGATGCGCAGAACGGATGAGCAAGACACGTCAGCTATATAAAGAGCGAGAGTTCAGTTCTCTACCTAAATCCGTATTACAGGTAATATTTTATTTCACAACACTTTGCCTTGTTCCTTTCTTCTCTGCTGTTCACTTCAAACACGCTCCATGCGAACGGAGCGCGGTGGTGCGTTTATGGGCAGTCGGAGAAATCAACGCCAACAAAAAAAATTACATCCAGCCTAGTTAAGACCATACCAAAGACTATAAAAATGGGACCCATTGCCTCCCTGCGTGTGTGACGATCATTGGGACTTAAAAAAAAAAAAAAAAAAAAAAAAAAAAAAATTAAATTTTTTTTTAAAAAAAATTCATAAAAATTGGGTGCGTATTATACATGGGTACAAGCTTTTTTCCAGCATCAGCATGCCATTTTTAGGGGTGCGTACTATACATGGGGGCGCACTATACACGGAAAAAAACGGTATTGCGAGCCAGCTCCCTAAGATTAGCTTCTATGTCGGGTGCTTTGGCTCCAGGGATACACATTACCGTGGCTGGATTTGTAAGCGTGATGTTTTAGGGAATGGAGTCACCTATGACCAAGGTGAGAGAGCCAGAAAACCGAGATTGTTAGGGACAACTATCTGTTTTAACTGGCTCATCGCAGTTAGCAAGCCGCTTGGGGCTAATGCTAACTTGGCTAGCGGTCTGACTACAGCCCTCATCCGTGTCCCTCTAGCAGGGATAACCTCTCTAAGAGAAGGGTGCAGTTGGTGCACGAAGCCGTACAAATCTCTTGATCCGCCGCCATACTTACGTGTCCAATGATCGACGGTAGACAGTAGACAAAAAGCCACGAAGCCTCCGTCGAGAGCCAAACAGTGACGTGGTCGAAATGGCAGGGATTGACGAGCCGCAACTTTCAACAAAAGCAAACTCTCAAAAAAGGGGAGTAAAAAAGTAAAAAGCAAAGAAAACTCAAACCCCGTCACCAGATTAGACCACAGATAGGTAATGGGAAATGTGACTGCATCTCAACCATAACCCCGAGTTTTCTGACCCGACACGTGGTTTCATGAGGCGACGAGTGAGTGAATCCGAGTGGAGTAAAAAATGTAAAAAGCTAGGAAAAACTAGAAAAGAATATACAAATGTAGGAATGCAGATCGTCTATCTAGAGACCCTCTACGTGACCCTCTACGTGACCCTCTACGTGACCCTCTACGTGACGCTCTACGTGACGCTCTACGTGACGCTCTACGTGACGCTCTACGTGACGCTCTACGTGACGCTCTACGTGACGCTCTACGTGGCAAACCGGAAGAGTTTTTAAAGGCCCTGGATGTTGTGGGATCGTCACGTGGCAAACCGGAAGAGTTTTTAAAGGCCCTGGATGTTGTGGGATTGTCATGGCTGACACGCCTCTAGAGCATTGCGTGGGCATCGGGGACGGTGCCTCTGGATTGGCAGACTGGGGTGGTGGTTCCCCTCTTTAAGAAGGGTGGCCGGAGGGTGTGTTCCAATTACAGGGGAATCACTCCTCAGCCTCCCTAGTAAGGTCTATTCAGGGGTGCTGGAGTAGAGGGTCCGTCGGGAGGTCGAACCTCTGAATCAGTAGGAGCAGTGTGGCTTTCGTCCTGGCCGTGGAACAGTGGACCAGCTCTACATCCTCGGCAGGATCCTCAAGGGGGCATTGGAGTTCGCTCAACCAGTCCACATGTGTTTTATGGACTTAGAGAAGGTGTTCGACCGTGTCCCTCGGGAATTTCTGTGGAGGGTGCTTCGGGAGTACAGGGTGCTGAGCCAACTGGTTCGCTCCCTGTATCACCGATGCCAGAGTTTGGTCTGCATTTCCGACAGTAAGTCGGATTCATTCCCAGTGAGGGTTGGAACGAAGGTTCAAGATTCAAGATTCAAGAGTTTTTATTCGCCATGTTTGAGCGTCCCAAACAAGGAATTTGACTTTGGTAAATCACACCCTCTGTTCAACATTTAGGTGACTAACAACACTCAGAACATGTGGAAAATGGCAAATATTCTCAAACATCCCCTGATCTTAAACTCCCAAAAGGGCAAGGAAAAACTCAAAACTCCAGCTAGGGGAAATGAGAAACCTTGAGACGAGACCACAGATGGGAAGGTCCCTCTTCCAGGATGACCAGGCTGCAATGGATGCAGAGAGGACACATAGTACAAACAGTGTAGACAAATTAAAAAAAGGTGTGGAGAGCAGGATGTTATTGCACAGTAATGACTCTGAGACTCTGGTCTGCTGGAGCAGCGGCATCACTGCAGCGGAGAGGAAGAGGCTGGACAAGGTGGTGAAGAAAGCCGGCGCTGTCCTGGGCTGCAGTCTGGACCGGGTGGAGGTGGTGGGGGAGAGGAGGATGGTGGCTAAGCTGTCCTCCATCATGGACAATGTCTTCCACCCCCTTCATGAGACTGTCAGAGCCCTGGAGAGCTCCATCAGCGACCGGCTTCGTCACCCACGATGCACCACCGAGAGGCATCGCAGGTCCTTCCTCCCTGCTGCCATCAGACTGTACAACCAGGCCGACCATCGTAGCTAACGGACAAAATAACATGCAATAACGTGCAATAACCATATGTGCAATCACACTATGTGCAATATCTGTCTACCTCACACTCTTTTACCTGCTTTCTTTGCACTTTTTTTGCACTATTTTTTTATCTAATATTTTTTTATCTCCACTGTATATTTCCAGTATTTTGTATACACTGTCCATATTTTTTTTAATTATATATACCTTCTACTTCTTAAAATCTTTACCCCCTTCCCCGCATGCGTGTGTGTGTGTGTATATGTTAAGTGTACTGCTGCTAACACAGGAGTTTCCCCATTGAGGGAATAATAAAGGATTATCTTATCTTATCTTATCTTAAGAGTGGTGTGAGTTCACCAGAGCAACAGCCTGGGGGAAGAAGCTGTCTCTGTGTCTGCTGGTTTTGGCGTACCGAGCTCTATTACGCCGTCCGGAGGGGAGTAGTTCAAACAGACTGCAACCTGGGTGAGAAGGGTCTGTAGAGATGTTCCTTGCACGTTTCCTGGTCCTGGACAGGTACAAGCTTGGATAGATGGGAGGTTGATTCCAATGATCTTTTCTGCAGTCCTGATTGTCCGTTGCAGTCTGTGCTTGTCTTGTTTGGAGGCCGATCCAAACCAGACAGTGATGGAGGTGCAGAGGACAGACTGGATGATGGCAGTGTAGAAGGTTTTCAGAAGCTCTCGCGGCAGGTTGAACTTTTTGAGCTGTCTCAGGAAGTACAGCCTCTGCTGGGCCTTCTTCCGGACAGAGTCTATGTGGTCGGTCCATTTCAGGTCCCGAGAGATTGTGGTTCCCAGGAACTTGAAGGTGTCTGTGGAGAGAATAGTATTACTGCGAATAGTGAGGGGTAAAAGTGGTGAAGGGTCTCGCCTGAAGTCCAGTGTCATCTCCACCGTCTTGAGCGGGTTCAGCTCCAGGTGGTTTTGGCTGCACCAGTGGACCAGCCGCTCCACCTCCTGTCTGTACGCAGTCTCATCACCGTCCTGGATCAGTCCGATGAGTGGTGTCGTCTGCATACTTCAGGAGCTTCACAGGAGAGTCACCTGAGGAGAAATCATTGGTGTAGAGAGAGAAGAGCAGTGGGGAGAGGACGCACCCCTGAGGGGCTCCAGTATTGGTGGTCCGGGTGTCAGATGTGATGCCCCCCAGCCTCACACGCTGTCTCCTGTTCGTCAGGAAGCTGGTGATCCACTGACAGGTGGAGGCAGGCACTGCAAGCTGGATGAGCTTCTGTTGGAGGATGTCAGGAGCGATGGTGTTGAACGCCGAGCTGAAGTCCACGAACAGAATCCTGGCGTACGTTCCTGGGGTGTCCAGGTGCTGCAGGAGTTAGTGTAGTCCCATGTTGACCGCATCATCCACTGACGTGTTTGCCCGGTAGGCAAACTGGTGGGGGTCAAGCAGGGGGCCCGTGACATCCTTCAGGTGGTTCAGCATAACCTCCCAAAAGATTTCATGACCACAGATGTCATTGCGACAGGTCTATAGTCATTCAAACCTGTGATGGCGGGCTTCTTGGCCACTGGAACGATGGTAGAGCTCTTGAAGCACGAGGGCACCTCACACAGCTCCAGAGAACGGTTGAAGATCCGTGGAAAGGTGGGCGCCAGCTGCTCAGCGCAGACTTCCAAGCAGGAAGGTGACACGCCGTCTGGGCCCGGTGCCTTCCTGGTCTTTTGTCTCCGGAACATCTGGCGCACTTCCTCCTCGCGGATCTGGAGAGCGGGCGCGGCCTCTGCAAGAGAGAGAGTGGGTGACAACGATGATAGAGGTGTGGACAGAGCAGTTGTGGGGAGAGGTGAGTATTGTCAAGTGACATGGTGGTACGAGATGGTGTAAAATTAGGTAGTGAATTTGGCCCAGGCACATTGGCTATCCCAAAACATGTAGTAGTTCATAATTTCACCAGGAGATGGTGTTAAAGCTTGAAATAGGGGTGACCTGATGGAAATTAACAAATCTAATAAATCAAATAGTTAGCAATTGGGAGGACACGACCTGTTCAAACACGTAGCAACGCACAATTTTGGAATATGAATTTGCTATCCCATAATTTTAAGATGCAACAGCTTGAGCAATATCAAGATATGTGTTTAGGTTGGAAGAACCCATTATTGTGTTAAGTACTATTATGTGTTGAGATTGATCTTTATTAGACAAGATATATGTGATTCATGTTGCAATGTTTTGTCCAACCTGTATTTAACATTGGTGTTCCGTCTATACCTGAATGCATTAAGTTGAGAGGAGACTTAAGGGCTAATACTAAATGTAAAGAACGAGCAAAACAGGAAACATCTGTTTCCGGTGATTGCTGCTTGAAGCAAGGTTGCCAAGACAACCAGTGGTTTCTAGCTGGCCTGGACAGGCATCAGCTAAGGAACATTCTCAAAACTTCCAGAAACTTCCAGGAAGGCCACCTCACTGGCCGGATGATGTAATTCCGATGAGCTAATGCCAGAAGCCTATAAATAGGTTGCCCGGACACAGAGCGGGGGCGCTTCTTCCTAGTCAGGGCGATGGCCGTGACGCTGCCCGGAGTAAAAGAACGAAGATGGATTTTGCATTCTTTTTGAGATTGAACCAAAATCTACTAAGATGAATTTCCAGAGTCTTCGAATTGGACTTTGTCAAATTTTAAGCTTCGAGGAAAGCAGGGGAGAAAGCCACCGGGCAGAAAGGGGAAGTCGGCACTTTTACTTTCTCCTCATGGCCAGACCTTTCCTCTTTTTTAAACAGAATTCGGATTTTGGAACAAAGGAGAGCCGATCACTCGACTTGTTCAACCAAATAGGATTTTAGACCTTTAGTCCCCTCTCTTGTTCCGTGTGGGTGAGTCTTGTTATTTTGTTATTTCGACTTGCAATTTTTTTTCTTGCTTATTCATTAAATCTCTTCTTGAGCCTTAATTCGGTATCGATTATTTCGTATTATCTATGTCGAGCATGGTTTTATATGCAGTAATTGCAACTTTAAAATGTCTTTATTTCCCTATTATAGTCATTCTTTAAATCCGTTCAATTCTTTTTAAAGTGAAGACAGCTTTAATCCTTAACATCAGGAATTGTCAGATCTGGTTCGAAGTACCGTTTTTTTCCGTGTATAGTGCGCCCCCATGTATAGTACGCACCCCTAAAAATGGCATGCTGATGCTGGAAAAAAGCTTGTACCCATGTATAATACGCACCCAATTTTTATGAATTTTTAAATTTTTTTTTTTTTTTTTTTTTTTTAAGTCCCAATGATCGTCACACACGCAGGCAGGCAATGGGTCCCATTTTTATAGTCTTTGGTATGGTCTTAACTAGGCTGGATGTAATTTTTTTTGTTGGCGTTGATTTCTCCGACTGCCCGTAAACGCACCACCGCGCACTGGAAAGAGGCGGCTCTGTATGGGAGAGACGTTGAAGAGGAATAAAAACACCCTTGGAAACCAAAACTTGCCCCTCGTCGTGACTCGGAGCCGCAACAAATGTTTCGGATTTGTGTAGGGTACATTGTGAGACAGCAAACGAGCAGGTGATCGAGCAAGCCTTGTCTGATACGAGAGCATTGCGGTCGCATGGAGCGTGTTTGAAGTGAACAGCAGAGAAGAAAGGAACAAGGCAAAGTGTTGTGAAATAAAATGCACAGAACGGATGCGCAAGACACGTCAGCTATATAAAGAGCGAGAGTTGTTTTCTTCCTATTAGTTTCAATTTACAGTTTAATTAGCAGTTTCAATCAGCAAATAACAAAATGCGTATTACAGGTAATATTTTATTTCACAACACTTTGCCTTGTTCCTTTGGTGTTAAGACTAAAACACAAAGGCGCTCTTTAAGCAATGCGACAGTGAGCGCCCGGCGCGCTGCGGTTGCGCGACCGCACCAAATTAAGCTCCCTGCGCAGTGCGCACTGAGGTCCACTTAAATTTTAGAAAGTACATCAGGACTTTAAAAATATCTTCTAAATTTCAGCGACGGCTCTGTCACACTAATCGACCAGCGCGGTGCAGTTGGGCGGTCGGCGGCGCGCTACGGTTGAGCGTTCTCTCTCGCGCTCTCTCCCTCGCTCTCTCTCGCTCTCGCACACACGCAAACCGGATATCATACGGAGGCCGCCATTACAGATGCGCAGAACGGATGCGCAAGACACGTCAGCTATATAAAGAGCGAGAGTTCAGTTTTCTACCTAAATCCATATTACAGGTAATATTTTATTTCACAACACTTTGCCTTGTTCCTTTCTTCTCTGCTGTTCACTTCAAACACGCTCCATGCGACCGCAATGCTCTCGTATCAGACAAGGCTTGCTCGATCACCTGCTCGTTTGCTGTCTCACAATGTACCCTACACAAATCCGAAACATTTGTTGCGGCTCCGAGTCACGACGAGGGGCAAGTTTTGGTTTCCAAGGGTGTTTTTATTCCTCTTCAACGTCTCTCCCATACAGAGACGCCTCTTTCCCGTGCGCGGTGGTGCGTTTACGGGCAGTCGGAGAAATCAACGCCACCAAAAAAAATTACATCCAGCCTAGTTAAGACCATACCAAAGACTATAAAAATGGGACCCATTGCCTCCCTGCGTGTGTGACGATCATTGGGACTTAAAAAAAAAAAAAAAAAAAATTAAAAAAAAAATTAAAAAATTTTTTTGTACCCATGTATAATGCGCACCCCAGATTTTAGGACAATAAATTAGTTAAATTTTGCGCACTATACACGGAAAAAAACGGTAGTTATCTTGAGCTCAGCTAGGGCGAGGGCGCTCTAGTAAATTAACGAATCCTTGAGGTCTTAACAAAGGCATCTAAATAATATCCGTAACGTAATACCATCATCAAACAACCGAAGGGAGCCATCATTACGGCGTGGTCATACAGACGACTTGCCTTGAATTGAGTTACTCGGCTCGAGCGTCGGATGACTTGAAAGGGGTTAGCGTTGTATAGAAATTTGATTGATTCTGGTAGAATTAATTTAACTCGGGTGGTCAGCTACGGACGAGTCCCTTCGCCCCAACTTATTGAACCCGTTACTGGGGAGCCGGAGGCACTTCGATAAAAAGTGCCCGTTTGACAGTATGTTGATTGTGCTGCAGGAAGTCCCGTTGTGTGGGAGGACCGATCAAACCTGCAGTAGAACCTGTTTAGCTGGTTAGCAAGCCTTGGGCTCTCCACAGGACGGGGGGTTCATTTCTTGTAGCCCGTGATGCTCTGCAGACCTTTCCACACTGTTGAGGGATCAGGATTGGCAGAGAGGTGTCTTTTCAGGTTCTCCCCATAACACCTCCTGGCTTTCCTGACCTCTCGGTTCAGTGTGTTTCTGGTCTGCTTGAACAGGTGGCGGTTGCTGCTCCTGTAGGCCTCCTCCTTGACTTTGCGCAACCTCCTGAGGTTCGGTGTAAACTAAGGTTTGTCAGTGTTGTACGTGCAGAAGATCTTAGTCTGCACACACAGATCCTCACGAAAACTGATGTATGATGTGATAGTGTCAGTGAGTTCATGCAAGTCTGAAGTTGCGGCTTCGAAAACTCCCCAATCGGTGCAGTCAAAGCAGGCTTGGAGGTCCTGCCTTGACTCCACTGTCCACTTCCTCATAGTCCTCACCACAGGCTTAGAAGTTTTTAGTTTCTGCCTGTAGGCCGGGATCAGATGAACTAGACAGTGGTCCGAGAGTCCTAAAGCTGCACGAGCCGCAGAGTGGTATGCATCCTTGGTCATGGCGGAGCAGTGGTCCGGAGTCTGTGCCCCTCTGGTGGGACACGTTACGTGCTGTCTGTATCTGGGGAGTTTGTGTGCGAGGTTCGCCCTGTTAAGATCACCCAGAACAATGATTAGTGAATTTGGTAGAAGTTTCTCCATGTCTGTTACCTGGTCAGCCAGCATCTGCGTGGCTTCACTCGCACGTGCGTGTGGTGGAATGTAAACAGCCGCCATGACGATCGAGGAGAACTCCCGTGGTGAATAGAACGGCCGGCAGTTTATGAAAAGTGTTTCTAGGAGAGGGCTGCAAAACTCTTTCAACACGGTGACATCAGTACACCAACGTTCATTAATGTAGAAACAGAGACCACCTCCCTTTGATTTTCCGGAAAGCTCCGCGCTGCGATCTGGACGAGTCAGCCGAAACCCCGCTAGCTCCACGGCGTGGTAGGAGGTTCGTTTGCTGAGCCACGTTTCAACAAAGCACAGCGCGGCGGATCTGCTGAAGTGAAGAGCAGTCCATCTTGTTCGCCAGGGAGCGGACATTCGCCAGATGAATTGACGGTAGGGCAGAACGGAACTCTCTCTGCCTCAGCCTTACGAGTGCTCCGGCTCGTTTTCCGCGCCGCCGTCGTCGCCCTAGCTTGTATAGCACCGCCGCTCTGGCTAGAATCTCCGACAAACAGTTTGAATCGGAGAGAACGTTAGAGAAAATACCAGAAAACTGTCTGATGTTCAACAGCGCTTCTCTGGTAAAAGTGATCCGGGATGGACAGCAGAGGACACAAAAACCACACAAAATAAGACAAAGAAACAGAGAGCGACTCACCGTGGCTGCCATCCGCGGCGCCATCATATATCTGCCTAAGGCTGCCCTTTGTCACCGATTCTGTTCATAACTTTTATGGACAGAATTTCTAGGCGCAGCCGAGGCGTTGAGGGTGTCTGGTTTGGGGATATCAGCATTGCGTCTCTGCTTTTCGCAGACAACGTGGTGCTGTTGGCTTCTTCAAGCCGTAATCTCCAGCTCTCACTGGAGCGGTTCACAGCCGAGTGTGAAGTGGTCGGGATGAGGGTCAGCACCTCCAAATCCGAGTTCATGGTCCATGGTCTGAAAAGGGTGGAAGTGGAGGAGTTCAAATATCTTGGGGTCTTGTTCACAAGTAAGGGCAGGATGGAGCGCGAGATCGACAGGCGGATCGGTGCAGCGTTGGCAGTAATGCGGACTCTGTACCGTCGTGGTGAAGAGAGAGCTGAGCCAAAAGACAAAGCTCTCAATTTATCGGTTGATCTGCGCTCCTACCCTCACCTATGGTCACGAGCTATGCATCGTGACCGACAGAATGACATCCTGGATACAAGCAGCCAAAACGAGTTTCCTCTGCAGGGTGTCCAGGCTCTCTCTTAGAGATAAGGTGAGAAGCTCGGTCATCCGGGAGAGACTCGGAGTAGAGCCACTGCTCCTCCACGTTGAGAGGAGCAAGATGAGGTGGCTTGGGCATCTCATCAGGATGCCTCCTGGACGCTTCCCTGGGGTGGTGTTCCGGGCATGTCCCACCGGTAAGAGACCCCGTGGTCGACCCAGGACGAGCTGGAGAGACTATGTCTCTCAGCTGGCCTGGGAACGGCTTGGTATCCCCCGGGATGAGCTGGATGAAGTGGCTGGGGAGAGGAAAGTCTGGGAGTCCCTCC
Organism: Syngnathus typhle; assembly: GCF_033458585.1. Taxonomy (NCBI): domain Eukaryota; kingdom Metazoa; phylum Chordata; class Actinopteri; order Syngnathiformes; family Syngnathidae; genus Syngnathus; species Syngnathus typhle. The sequence continues at coordinate 1,217,896 of NC_083744.1, forward strand.
TAAAGCTGCTGCCCCCGTGACCCGACCCTGGATAACCGGAAGAAAATGGATGGATGAATAATGACTTCCTTTGGTAATTCCTTCTTTGACCAGTTTCCTGGTGAGGAATTCTGGCCTGTGCTTCCGCAGAAATTCCTTATCTCTTCCCACTATGTTACATGCAACACAATATCAAGTGATGTTTTACCATCCACACACATTCACACGTTTGTCCCGTGGAGTTTTTCAACACAATGAAGAGACTTACTGGGTCTGCGAAAGACTTCTCCGAAGATTCCCGTTAATCGTCGCCGCCGAGAGGGGCTGAACTGGACTTAGCCGGGCCTGGTGGATGAAGGTCGCTCCCCGGGGCTTTTTTCCAGCCGTGCACAGATTTCGGCGTCTTCAACACTACTCGAATTAGCGAGCAGATTTCTTGGGATCCTGGACGATCCCCCAAGAAATGTTGGGTTCATCAACATTTTACACAAAGAATTTCGTCAGACCTGGAGTTATCTTCATCAGGCCTCCTGCAGGAGGGCGCCCGAGACACACACACAAGATGTGTGGCCCGAACCGCGCTCTCCCTAGAGTTAGCTCTGCCTTTTATTGAGTTCAAGTTGTCAACATCTTAATGGGTGGAGTTTACACAAATGCATAGCTTCTTAAACAGTACGGGACATCTCATGATACTCTGACGACTTCAATAAAACAGGGATGTTATTGTTGAAAAGAGCAGTATGGTCGTCTCATGACTTTAGTTTATCAAAGACGTAATCTTGGTGCGCACGGGATGCATACGTCTCATGGCGCACTCATGATTTTACTTAAACCAAGACATTTGTCTGCTTCAGCCATCTCATGATCTACTCATGACTAGCTAACCAAGGAGTTTATTGTTTGACGCAACTCATGACTCCAGTCATGTGCTCCTTAGCCAGCCACACGCTCCCAAGTCATGAGCACAAGGTCAAACTGTCACATACTGGAAGATCTTCCACACTTAGATACATAGAATCTAATGATAATATTTGACATATTTCCCAACAGACTCCTGCTTAAGACTGAAATTGACATAGTGAGCCCTATCCAGTCTCAGTCGCCACCACGGGGTCAGTGCAGGGCGAAATAGCAGCACCATCAAATGGATATAATTGATGTTTTTAGTACCATATGCTCTTTTCCGGAACCTTAGTTCAAAATACACTGGTCTTTTAGTGATCGGGAGAGCAAAAACAAAAGATCTGCAGGTTCTACAGTATTTTCAATTCGAGCTCCAGCCTGGTCATAATGGGAGGAGGATTCTTCCCATCCGCGGCCCTTTCCCAATGTTTTTTTTCTTTATTCCCGGCGGACTTTTTTTAGTATTCCTTGCCCTCTTGTGGGGTTAAGATCAGGGAATGTCCTCAATATTTGTCAACGGTGAGACCATTTTGTCATTAAGGGCTTTATAATTAAATTTGACTTAACTTTGACACGTAGAGAACTTTGTTTCAGCTATGGAGGTTTTCAGCCCCCTGGTTAGCACGTCCGCCTCACAATTCACAAGTGCAAGGTACTGCGGTTTCCTCCATCATTACAAAAGCATGCATGGCAGGACAACTGACCGCTTCAAATTGCCCATACGAGTGAATATGAATGTGAATGGTTGTTTGTCTGCGAGATTGGATGGTGGCGATTTCCGGGTGTACCTTGCCTACTGTCCAAAGACTACTGGGAAAGGTTCCAGCACCCCACCAACCCCCGTAAGGATAATGCGGTTCAGAAAATGGATGGATGTTTTTTTCAAAACATTTGCAAAAAAGTTTAGCTGATTCTTTGATTGAAACAATTTTCTGCAAAATCTCGTTAAATTACAGGATGGATGCAACCACAATGTGTTGTATGACGGGAGGCAGAATATAGTTTTTATTTGTCGTGGTGCCTTCTCTAAACAAAACTAGTTATTCTTTAAAAGGAACGGGGGGAAAATACTGCACATATCAGATATATTATTTAATCAATATTAAACACACTAGTCCTTATTTAGCCCCCGAACAGTGCTTACCCCACGTGCATTAATTTCACTAATTTAATGAAATGATTAGTGTCACACATTATCAAGGCTGGTGAGGTTTTTCAATAGTTATGGGGACAGTGGTTAAAACTTGGTTCTGAAAAACAAATGTCTGGATTCGTTCAAAGACCCAGAGAAAGATCAGAAGAATGCTGACATACTGGATCCAGGCAAACTTGATGGTTTCCCAGAAGCCAGGATAATAGGTGAAGGCAAACAGTCAAAGAAGTAATTACGATGCACACGTTCACACATTATAAATTAATTTTGTATAATGCTGTTAAACAAACAGATTTGATGGTAATTGCATAAGAATAAAAAAAAACTTAGATCAAGTATACTATTTATGAAAGGATATCTAATGACCTCCGTAGGGTAGTGAATGTCTGCAATAAGATGGAAAGGAGAACCAGCAGCCCGTCCAGTAGTCCAAACCAGTGTGGGACAGGAAAGTACCGTGGTCACTGAAATAAAATGTTGAGTTAAAAAATAATTTTAAAGAACAATTTCATACAATAAATATACAATCGATATAAACATATAAAGAACATTTGTACTGTCAAGTGGCATGGTGGTACAAGATGGTGTAACAAAGGCCAGCTCAGTGAGCTAGTGGTAGAGTGTCCGCCCTGAGACTGGAAGGTTGTGGGTTCAAACCCCGGCTGAGTCACACCAAAGAATATAAAAATGGGACCCATTGCCTCCCTGCTTGGCACTCAACATTAAGGGTTGGAATTGGGGGGTTAGATCACCAAATGATTCCCGAGCGCGGCACAACTGCTGCTTACTGCTCCTCTCTCCCCCAGGGGATGGATTAAGATCACACGGGGATGGGTTAAATGCAGAGGACAAATTTCACCACATCCAGATGTGTGTGTGACGATCATTGGGACTTTAACTTTAAGTGGCATGGTGGTACGAGATGGTGTAAAATTAGGTATTGAATTTGGCCCAGGCACATTGGCTATCCCAAAACATCTAGTTCAAAATTTCACCAGGAGATGGTGTTAAAGCTTGACATAGGGGTGACCTGATGGAAATTAACAAATCTACTAAATTAAATTGTTAGCAATTGGGAGGACACGACCTTTTCAAATACGTAGCAACGCACAATTTTGGAATATGAGTTTTCTATGCCATAATTATAAGATGTAACAGCTTGAGGAATATCAATATATGTGTTTAAGTTGGAGGAACCCATTATTGTGTTAAGTACTATTATGCGTTTAGGTTGATGTTTAGTAGACAAGATATATGTGATTCATGTTGCAATGTTTTGTACAACCTGTATTTAACATTGGTGTTCCATCCATACCTGAATGTATTAAGTTGAGATGAGACATTAAGGGCTAATAGAGAAAGAAATAACGAGCAAAACAGGAAAGATCTGCATCCGGTGACGGACTGCGGTCAGGCGCAGTGGTTGGTGCTTGAAGCAAGGTAGCCAAGACAACCAGTGGTGCACCTACATATTACGATGAGGTAATGCCAGAAGCCTATAAATATGTTGCCCGGACACAGAGCCGGCGCGCTTCTTCCTGGTCAGGGCGATGGCCGTGACGCTGCCCGGAGTAAAAGAACGAAGATGGATTTTTCATTCTTTTTGAGATTAAACCAAAATCTACTAAAATGAATTTCCAGAGTCTTTCCTCTCTGCTGTTCACTTCAAACACGCTCCATACGAACACAATGCTCTCGTATCAGACGCTTGCTCGATCACCTGCTCGTTTGCTGTCGCAATGTACCTTACACAAATCCGAAAACTTTGTTGTGGCTCCGAGTCACGACGAGGGGCAAGTTTTGGTTTCCAAGGGTGTTTTTATTCCTCTTCAACTTCTCTCCCATACAGAGCCGCCTTTTTCACATGTCCGGACGTCACTTTCCGCTCTTTTCATTTTAACCTAACTGATCGCGGTGGTGCCTTTCTGGGCAGTCGGAAAAATCAACGCCAAGAAAAAAAATACATCCAGCCTAGTTAAGAAATCACCAGAAAGATCACCATGACAATTGTGAATAATAATTAAATAATTATTATATATATTATATATATTATTATTATAATAATAAATAATTGTGATAAATAACTGGAACATCACTCAAATATTGGTGATCCTGTTGAGAGTCTCACATATTTCTTCGCTATCGACTTTGCTACTGCATGCGCAGTGATACTGACCGGCAGAATAACATCCGGTTGTTCCCAAAGATGATCTTTCTTCTGAAATAATTTTATGTTTACGGACTTAAGTAAGAGTCAAAATTTGGGTGTGTATTATACATGAGTACAGGCTTTTTTCCAGCATCGACATGCCAATTTTAGGGTGCGTATTATACATGAGGGCGCATTATACATGGAAAAAAATGGTAGATTGATTCTGGTAGAATTAATTTAACTCGGGTGGTTAGATACGGACGAGTCCCTTCACCCCGGCTTGTCGAACCCTTTGATGGGAAGCCGGTGACACTTTGGTAAAAAGTGTGCGTTTGACATTTTGGCGCCCAACGAGTTGAGGGGGGTTGTGATTTAAGATTTACTGATGAATATTTACTCGCAGCTCCAAAACGCAGTGCGCGTTTGACATTTTGGCGCCCAACGAGTTGAGGGGGGTTGTGATTTAAGATTTACTGGTGAATATTTACCGTATTTTGCGCCCTATTAGGCGCACCGGATTATAAGGCGCACCTTCAATGAACGGCCCATTTTAAAACTTTGTCCATATATAAGGCGCACCGGAGACTATAAGGCGCATAAAATAGAAGCTTTACTGCAACAAACTGAGGTTGACTAGGGTTGCGGTATGCACCCACTAGCCAATAACCAACGAGCCCTCTGTAAACAATCGCGTTTCTCAAACGATCGCCTATAAAATCATTGGAACTGACTAAAGTTCGATCTAACGCATTGGTATTACTTAAAGTAACGTTAATGTTGTACGCAGAGTATTCGGCAGAACTTGCGAAAGCTAGAGGGGCCGGTACATGGGCACGTTTCTTGCGTGGCGGTACATTGAAACGCAGAAAGTGCATCCCGCCGTTGAGAGCATCAATTAGCGAGGCGGGAGTTCTCAAATTGGTGTTCTGAGTAGAGGCGACGCAAAAGGCGCCGTTGAGTAACTAAGAGCTGTATCGTCCCTATTCCGAATGCACACGGAAAGGCTTCGAAAGGAGACAGCTCGAACCTACAACTACTTTTTGGAAGCGGCTTGTGAAGCGAAGCTGGCCTCGAGAGTTTGCTAAATATAGTAGAGCTGGCGTGGGAGCGGGGCCTCGCTGTATAGTGTGTGCGCTTTTTGAGGAAGGAGTATTAGAGAATGAAGAAAAAAAGAAAGAAGCTAAAGAGGAAGAGCAGAGCAGGCCGTTTGCCCGGCGGGGGCTGAGTGTGCTAGGGGAGAACGGTTGCCCGGACGCAGAGCGGGGGCGCTTCTTCCTGGTCAGGGTGATGGCCGTGACGCTGCCCGGAGTAAAAGAACGAAGATGGATTTTTCATTCTTTTTGAGATTAAACCAAAATCTACTAAAATGAATTTCCAGAGTCTTCGAATTGGACTTTGTCAAATTTTAAGCTTCGAGGAAGGCAGAGGAGACAGCCGCCCCGGGCAGAAAGGGGAAGACGCCAATTTTACTTTTTTGGCTATGCTCCTCACGGCCAGACCTTTCCTCCTTTTTAAACAGAATTCGGATTTTGGAACAAAGGAGAGCCAATCACTCGACTTGTTCAACCAAATAGGATTTTAGACCTTTAGTCTCCTCTTTTGTTCTGAGTGGGTGAGTCTTGTTTTTTTTGTTTTTTTCGACTTGTAATTCTTTTTCTTGCTTATTCATTAAATTTCTTTTTAAGCCTTGATTCGGTATTGATTATTCCGTATTAACTATGTTGATCATGGTTTTATATGCGGTAATTACAACTTTAAAATGTCTTTAATTCCCTATCATAGTCATTCTTTAAATCCGTTCAATTATTTTTAAAGTGAAGACAGCTTTAATCCTTAACATCAGGAATTGTCAGATCTGGTTCGAAGTAGTTATCTTGAGCTCAGCTAGGGCGAGGGCGCTCTAGTAAATTAACGAATCCTTGAGGTCTTAACAAAGGCATCTAAATAATATCCGTAACGTAATACCATCATCAAACAACCGAAGGGAGCCATCATTACGGCGCGGTCATACAGACGACTTGCCTTGAATTGAGTTACTTGGCTCGCGCGTCGGATGACTTGAAAGGGGTTGGCGTTGTATAGAAATTATCGTTTTTTTCCCATGTATAAAGCGCAAAACTTAACTAATTTATTGTCCTAAAATCTTGGGTGCGTATTATACATGGGTACAACAATTTTTGAAGAAAATCTCCCTCGAAATAAAACTTGAAATCACCTTTCTTCTTGTTTGTTGTCAATCGCGCATCGCATTCAGCCATCCTGCCCAACACACTTAGTCAGTAAAATTCACAATTGACGACATCGTTTGATGCAATGGTGCAATCCTTGATGGTGTGTTATTGTCAAATATTGTTTGTTTTTTAATCTCCATCGCAAACCGGATATCATACGGAGGCCGCCATTACAGATGCGCAGAACGGATGCGCAAGACACGTCAGCTATATAAAGAGCGAGACTTCAGTTCTCTACCTAAATGCGTATTACAGGTAATATTCTATTTCACAACACTTTGCCTTGTTCCTTTCCTCTCTGCTGTTCACTTCAAACACGCTCCATACGAACACAATGCTCTCGTATCAGACGCTTGCTCGATCACCTGCTCGTTTGCTGTCGCAATGTACCTTACACAAATCCGAAAACTTTGTTGTGGCTCCGAGTCACGACGAGGGGCAAGTTTTGGTGTTTTTATTCCTCTTCAACTTCTCTCCCATACAGAGCCGCCTTTTTCACATGTCCGCACGTCACTTTCCTCTCTTTTCATTTTAACCTAACTGATCGCGGTGGTGCCTTTCTGGGCAGTCGGAGAAATCAACGCCAAGAAAAAAAATACATCCAGCCTAGTTAAGAAATCACCAGAAAGATCACCATGACAATTGTGAATAATAAATAAATTATTATATATATTATATATATTATTATTATAATAAAAAATAATTGTGATAAATAACTGGAACATCACTCAAATATTGGTGATCCTGTTGAGAGTCTCACATATTTCTTCGCTATCGACTTTGCTACTGCATGCGCAGTGATACTGACCGGCAGAATAACATCCGGTTGTTCCCAAAGATGATCTTTCTTCTGAAATAATTTTATGTTTACGGACTTAAGTAAGAGTCAAAATTTGGGTGTGTATTATACATGAGTACAGGCTTTTTTCCAGCATCGACATGCCATTTTTAGGGTGCGTATTATACATGAGGGCGCATTATACATGGAAAAAAATGGTAGATTGATTCTGGTAGAATTAATTTAACTCGGGTGGTTAGATACGGACGAGTCCCTTCACCCCGGCTTGTCGAACCCTTTGATGGGAAGCCGGTGACACTTTGGTAAAAAGTGTGCGTTTGACATTTTGGCGCCCAACGAGTTGAGGGGGGTTGTGATTTAAGATTTACTGATGAATATTTACTCGCAGCTCCAAAACGCAGTGCGTGTTTGACATTTTGGCGCCCAACGAGTTGAGGGGGGTTGTGATTTAAGATTTACTGGTGAATATTTACCGTATTTTGCGCCCTATTAGGCGCACCGGATTATAAGGCGCACCTTCAATGAACGGCCCATTTTAAAACTGTCCATATATAAGGCGCACCGGAGACTATAAGGCGCATAAAATAGAAGCTTTACTGCAACAAACTGAGGTTGACTAGGGTTGCGGTATGCACCCACTAGCCAATAACCAACGAGCCCTCTGTAAACAATCGCGTTTCTCAAACGATCTCCTATAAAATCATTGGAACTGACTTAAGTTCGATCTAACGCATTGGTACTACTTACCTATTAGGGATGCATCGAAAATTCGGCCACCGAAAACTTTCGGCCGAAAATGACCCCAAAGTGCATTTTCGGTTTTTGGCCGAAAGACCTAAATCACCGAAACAACACGGCCGAAACTTGTGATGACGTGAGCAAACAGCGCAGCCAGCACGCGGGAAAACGGGATAAGAGCCAGCATGTCTGCGATGTGGACTGATTTCACTATCTCAGAGAAAGACCCACGGATAGCGATGTGCAAAACATGCAATGCTGAAAATAAATGCTATATAAATAAAATATAAATATATAAATAAATATAAATATAATATAATATAAGATAATAATATTAATATTATAAAGATAATATTAATATAATGTATAATATAAATCCATAAATGCTGTGGTTCTAATAACTGACAATCATTTCTTTCGGTGTTTCGGTTTTCGGCCTTGGTTTCCTCGTTTTCGGTTTCGGCCAAGAATTTTTATTTCGGTGCATCCCTATTACCTATGTTTCCCTTCCATATCGATCCGTAGATTCACTCGAAACATTAACAGAGCAGCCTATTTTGACACGAAATAGCCTCGCGCGTATAGCAGCTATTGTTATAGAATTAGCCATCTGCAATTTCCTATGAGCCTCAGCTCGCAATCTCCCATGAGCCTCAGCAAAGTGTAAACAATCGCGTTTCTCAAACGATCTCCTATAAAATGATCAGAACTGACTAAAGTTCGATCTAACGCATTGGAACTACTTACCTATGTTTCCCTTCCATATCAATCCTTAGATTTACTCGAAACATTAACAGAGCAGCCTATTTTGACATGAAATAGCCTCGCGCGTATAGCAGCTATCGTTATAGCATTAGCCATCCGCAATTTCCTATGAGCCTCAGCTCGCAATCTCCCATGAGCCTCAGCAAAGTGTAAACAATCGCGTTTCTCAAACGATCTCCTATAAAATGATCAGAACTGACTAAAGTTCGATCTAACGCATTGGTACTACTTACCTATGTTTCCCTTCCATATCGATCCGTAGATTTACTTGAAACATTAACGGAGCAGCCTATTTTGAAATGAAATAGCCTCGTGGGTACAACAGCTATTCGGTGACGCCCCCTAACTACAGTTACCGTAATGTTGGGAAGCGATGTGACCTTGTAATTTACTAGTCGTACTAAAACGTACTAAAACATTTTGGCAGAGCACTGTGTACAACCAGTATGGATCAACAAATTCATCAATTGATCCTTCACACGAGCTGCCCCTGTGCCTCTCCGCCGACAGCGTGAGGAGGGCGCTTGCCGCCATCAACATCCGTAAGGCGGCGGGCCCTGACAACATCCCGGGTCGGGCGCTGAAGGACTGCGCTGGTGAGCTGACGGATGTCTTCACGGACATCTTTAACACTTCCCTGCAGCAGGCCATCGTCCCGTCGTGTTTCAAAGCTGCCACCATCGTACCTGTGCCGAAGAAACCCGCTCCGTTCTGCTTCAATGACTACCGCCCCGTGGCACTTACGCCCATCATCATGAAGTGCTTTGAGCGGCTTGTCATGGAGCACATCCGATCCGTTCTCCCCCCCACCATTGACCCCTTCCAGTTTGCGTACCGAGCCAAGCGGTCTTCTGAGGATGCCATCTGCTCTGCCCTCCACTCGGCCCTCACCCACCTGGAGAGGAGGGACTCGTATGTGAGATTGCTGTTTGTGGACTTCAGTTCTGCCTTCAACACCATTGTGCCACAACGCCTCATCAGCAAACTTGACGCGCTGGGCCTCAGTACCTACCTCTGCAACTGGCTACTGGACTTCCTCTGTCAGAGGCCACAGGTAGTACGTGTTGGCGACAAAATCTCCGCCAGCATCACGCTGAGCACGGGGTCCCCCCAAGGCTGCGTGCTCAGTCCGCTGCTCTTCACCCTCCTGACGCATGACTGCACTGCAACCTACAGCAACAACCGTATCGTGAAGTTTGCTGACGACACGACTCTGGTGGGTCTCATCACCGAGGGAGACGAGACTCAATACAGGCTGGAGGTTGACCTTCTGACCACGTGGTGCAGGGACAACAACCTCCTGCTGAACGTCGACAAGACCAAGGAGATTGTTGTGGACTCCCGGAAGGGTCACACCCAACACCTGCCGCTGACCATCGACGGTGCTGTGGTGGAGAGAGTGAGCAGCGCCAAGTTCCTGGGGGTGCACATCAGTGAGGATCTCTCCTGGTCCACCAACACCGCATCACTGGCAAAGAAAGCCCAGCGCCGCCTGTACTTCCTGCGGAAACTCAGGCGAGCGAGCGCTCCTCCGGCCGTCATGACTGCATTTTACCGCGGCACCATTGAGAGCGTCCTCTCCAGCTGTATTGCTGTTTGGGGTGGCGGCTGCACTGACTACAACTTGAAGGCCCTGCAGCGCATAGTGAACACTGCTGGTAAGATTGCTGGTGCTTCGCTCCCCTCCTTGAAGGACATTTACACCTCCCATCTCACCCGCAAGGCGACCACGATTGTGAGTGATGCGAGTCACCCCGCTCACTCTTTGTTCGAGCTTCTGCCCTCTGGGAAGAGGTACAGATGCCTGCCCTCCCGCACCACCAGACTCTCAAACAGCTTCATACTCCAGGCTGTTAGGATCCTGAACTCGCTCCCCCGTTCTGCGTAGCGTCCTGTACTTTTACTGTCTGAACTGTCTGTATGCACACTGGCTCTTATTATTTATTATTACTGTTATTATTTATTGTTTGTGCCTTTTTGTTTATGATGTTTTTTACTTTTGAGCTATGCTTGCTGGCTCCGTTTTGCTCCTCTTATTTATTGTGTTGTCTGTTTATTTATTATTTATTCATCACTCTTACTGTTGATTGTTTGAATTTTTGCCTTCTTGTTTTTATATTGTGTCGCGTACTTGCATGTAAAACGAGTTCCTGCAGTCTTAACAAAGACAGCTAAATCTATTCCGAGCGTTTAACAAAAGCCCCAATCATTATAGGAAAGAAGAGCCGCTGAAACGGCCGCGATCGAGGAGATCCTGGGTATTGACAAAGTAGTTACTCAACCCTCGGGTTTCGTTGATTTCAGCGTGACTGGCATCTGGAAATTACGGAATTAATCTAAGAATAGATTAGTTACCTGAACAACGGAACGAATCTTCTTTCCGTCCGGCTTAAATCAATTCTCGTCTCCCCTACAGACTGCGTTACTGCAGAGGGGCTAAAGTACAGAATTTTACCCTTTAAACCAGTGGTTCCCAAACTTTTGCAGGCTGGCGCCCCCTTTGGCTCCCCAGTGAATTCCTAGCGCCCCTCCTAATCGCATTTCATAAATAGGCCTACTTAAAGACAAAAATGACAACATTGAAGGTATGAAAAGCAAGTTTACCCTCTCATGTATTCATTTTCTTCCATTTATTCACAGAAAATGGTGGCGGACGTGATCTAAGGCAGTGGTCCCCAACCTTTTTTGCGCCACGGGCCGGTTACATGTCAGAAATATTTTCGCGGACCGGCATTTATATAAATAAATAATACATTTATATAAATAAATAAATAATACATTTATAATATCATTACCATTACGTTGAATTAGTGGGAGCACTGAGTTTGTTTCTCAGAAACGAGCCGGTCCCATCTAGACGTAATCGGAGACAATGACACCCGAAGTGATTTAAGGTTTGTCTTTTATTGCAGGATGCTTGGTCTCCATGTGTTGAAGCAGTTTTGAATGCTTCACTGCCTGGTTAGTTAGCCTGTCGCCACATATTAGCTTTGCGGGCTCGACTGGGGAAACATGTCACGTGACCGGGACGAGCGTCTTGACCTGAATTAATTGATCGTCGATAAAAAAAAATTCTGTGCGGCTTGGCGGCCCGGTACCAAGTGACCCACGGACCGGTACCGGGCCGCGGCCCGGTGGTTGGGGACCATTGCCCTAACCAGCTCAACACAACACAACACGGCGCGTTCTGGCGAGTCCCCAATTTCATGTTGACTTGAACTCAAGATGATGTTGACCGCCAGAATGCGGTTTTTATTATAAGATAAAATTCTGAACATTACAAGCTTGAAATTACAAACCTGAGCTTTTGCTTTTGTAGCTATGCTGTCGTATCTGACTGGGCCAGAGCGGCGTGCGTGTTGTGTACAAATCGACTGCCGCCCCCCTACCGCCCCCCTACCGCCCCTTTCTTCCTCACCGCCCCCCCAGAGCTTTCCACCGCCCCCAGGGGGGCCGTACCGCCCACTTTGGGAACCACTGCTTTAAACGGAGAGCCGGTCACTTACATCGGATAAGTGCACAATTGACAAAGGACATATAGTAGAAATGTCTTTAAACGTGTCTTAAATGTTTCTACTGAGGTAGCAGATCTAATATCCACTGAGGAGGAAGACCGATGATTTCAGTCCACAGGAGGAAGGTGAAGACGGCTCTCAGTGACTTTTACTGGTATTTTATTACCGCCGCGTCTCAGTGACGTTTACCGGTATGTCTTTTATCCAGCCCTATTAGAGCTGTTATTTCCGTGTTGCTGCGGTATTACTGCCGCGTCACAGGCAGTGTTTGGAAAGAAATGTTAATGTTATTAAAACTTTAAAAAGGCTTTCTGTGTACCGTCTTTCTTTGTAAATAACTCCCATGCACATGCGGCTTTTAGTACGGTGCGGCTTATTCATGAAAAAAAACCTAAATCTGCCTCAAATTTTTGCTGGTGCGGCTTATAATCAGGTGCGTCTTATAGTCCAGAAATTACGGTACATTAATTAGCAGCACGTCGATGATCAAATTATTTGTCAAATATTTTGATTGTCCACATCGTTGTGCTTAATCTTCTAATTTTGGCAGCGCGAGTATGTATAGCCGAAGATCATGAAGCATCAAATAAATACATTAACGACATGTCAATGATCAAATTACCCAATGATCAATGATTTTGATTGTTCACATTGTTGAGCTCAGTCACCTAATCTTGGCAGCTCGAATATGTATAGCCGGAGGCAATTGCTGCCTAGTAGAGTTTGAACTTGTGAACGGTCCATCCACTGACAGTAGTATGACAGCTTTTGCAAACTGTCTAGGTCCAAAATTCATATTATGCATGAAATATCAGCAGTATTGAACAAAACCATGAGCTATTTTAAACCTTACAGTTACGGCCCTGGTAGCGCCTCATGATGTCGTCGAGATCATAGGCACTTGCAAAGGGGCTGGAGCCTTGAATCACAGAAACCTTGAATGAAAAGAACACAAATAAGAAAATTATTCTGAGTGAAATGCATTTTCTTTGGATTCTAATTATTTGAGTACACTACCATTTTTGGTGAATCTGATGTTCTTGTTTGACTGCTAACTCGTCTTCCGTACACTGACCAGTGCTGAATTTTTAACCAAATTCAAATTGACATTGCAATGTACTAGAATGCTACCGTTTTTTTCCGTGTATAGTGCGCCCCCATGTATAGTACGCACCCCTAAAAATGGCATGCTGATGCTGGAAAAAAGCTTGTACCCATGTATAATACGCACCCAATTTTTATGAATTTTTTAAAAAAAAAATTTTAAATTTTTTTTTTTTTTTTTAAGTCCCAATGATCGTCACACACGCAGGGAGGCAATGGGTCCCATTTTTATAGTCTTTGGTATGGTCTTAACTAGGCTGGATGTAATTTTTTTTTGTTGGCGTTGATTTCTCCGACTGCCCATAAACGCACCACCGCGCTCCGTGCGCATGGAGCGTGTTTGAAGTGAACAGCAGAGAAGAAAGGAACAAGGCAAAGTGTTGTGAAATAAAATATTACCTGTAATACGGATTTAGGTAGAGAACTGAACTCTCGCTCTTTATATAGCTGACGTGTCTTGCTCATCCGTTCTGCGCATCTGTAATGGCGGCCTCCGTATGATATCCGGTTTGCGTGTGTGCGAGAGCGAGAGAGAGCGAGAGAGAGAGCGCGCGAGAGAACGCTCAACCGTAGCGCGCCGCCGACCGCCCAACTGCACCGCGCTGGTCGATTAGTGTGACAGAGCCGTCGCTGAAATTTAGAAGATATTTTTAAAGTCCTGATGTACTTTCTAAAATTTAAGTGGACCTCAGTGCGCACTGCGCAGGGAGCTTAATTTGGTGCGGTCGCGCAACCGCAGCGCGCCGGGCGCTCACTGTCGCATTGCTTAAAGAGCGCCTTTGTGTTTTAGGATGAACAGCAGAGACCAAAGGAACAAGGCAAAGTGTTGTGAAATAAAATATTACCTGTAATACGCATTTTGTTATTTGCTGATTGAAACTGCTAATTAAACTGTGAATTGAAACTAATAGGAAGAAAACAACTCTCGCTCTTTATATAGCTGACGTGTCTTGCGCATCCGTTCTGTGCATTTTATTTCACAACACTTTGCCTTTCTTCTCTGCTGTTCACTTCAAACACGCTCCATGCGACCGCAATGCTCTCGTATCAGACAAGGCTTGCTCGATCACCTGCTCGTTTGCTGTCCCGTGCGCGCACGAAGCGCGGTGGTGCGTTTATGGGCAGTCGGAGAAATCGACGCCAACAAAAAAAATTACATCCAGCCTAGTTAAGACCATACCAAAGACTAAAAATGGGACCCATTGCCTCCCTGCGTGTGTGACGATCATTGTGACTTAAAAAAAAAAAAAAAATTAAAAAAGAAATTTTTTTTTTTTTTTGTACCCATGTATAATGCGCACCCCGGATTTTAGGACAATAAATTAGTAAAATTTTGCGCACTATACACGGAAAAAAACGGTATTTTGAAATTACAAAAGGCTAAAATTTTGGACGTAAAAGTTGTCTGCTTCATTTTGGTCGGCATGCTTTGTTTTATGTGCGGGCGTGTACTACAGAAGGCTCAAAATAACTTTTTTCCTAAGAGGAGCAGTTTTTCTCGCGTTGGCGTCCCTTGGCTTCCACAGTTGTATTTTGGCCTCCCCTGTGGAGCGGTTATCTTGGACAGAACATTAGGTACATCCGGGGTATAGTCAGAATGTCCAGTTTTTGGCGCAGTTGATGAGTTTTACGACTGTGCGTGGTCTTTGAACACACCCTGGACATATTGCAGAATGCACATGAGAAGAAAATCAAAGAAAATAAGGTTAATTTCGAAAAATCGAAATTTACAAACACCAGCCAGAGGTCGGCTTGTTGGAAAGATTAGCAGCACTGTATTTCCAGCTAGGAGGCCGACTCTTCAGCTGAGTGTGGCCGTTTAAACCACCTCCTTTTTGTAGAGGCGGCGAAGGTGGTACCCCAGACTTGGACTTCAAGGGAAATGTAAGTTAAATGAACCCTTATCCATTTCAATTGACTATATAACAATGTAAGAACAATTCAGCTTGATTTAAGACTAGGGGTGTAAATCGCGGGTTTTGTCACGATACGATTTCATATCGACACAAAGAACCTCGATACTATATTTGCCGATATCTTAAAGCCTGCTGTGATTCATTCACGATACATATAGTGCTCTACGATCGATATATTTTTTTTTTAAATAAAAAATATAGAACAATATCCTGATTTATAACAATTCATACGCAAAATCAACAAGGTACTGCAAACTCTTTATTTAGGAAATTACAAGAGTATTGTAATATACAAAGTGCTTATTTTAACACTGAACTTTGATGTCGTGTTTTTTCTTTAAATGTGCGGCGAGATTTGTGGTCCCTGAATATTTGATCACCCCATGGCAGGATTTACAAACTGCACGTGACTTGCCCATTGAGCCATCTTTTCTTTGGAATCCAAAGTGCTTCCAAACGAATGACTTGAAGCCTAAAGGGGAGCAAATTTCCTCGTCTTTTTGGACACTAGTCATAGCACTACCCCAGGAGCCGCGTACTAGTTGTCGACTCCCCTTTCACGTGCCTGCTCTGCTCACAACACAACACGCCGCTCACTGCTCCCGGAAAGAGGAAGCAAGCAACAATGAACTGGATTTCAAAATAAAGTCGCGTCTAATGTCCGATGTCAAACACGGCGATATAAATCGATGTTTAGGTTTAGCATCGATGCCAATAAATCGTAGAGCATTATATCGATGAATCGTTACACCCCTACTAAAGACTCTTGGACCGCATCGTGTTTGGTGATCTTGGTGACAGCTGCAGAGAGGCTGTTCATTTCTCTTAAAACAGCCACGGAGAGGCTAATCCTTGTGATATGGTGAAGTAGAGATGTCCATGTACATTTTGGTGCCAATTGATAGCTGTTTTGGGATATTTTCAGTGATAGTCTTTACAATGATTTCCAATGGGGGTCTCTTCATTCCGTGACATCATCAACTAAGACATGGAGAAGAGGGGTGTGTGGCCCTATTCCTTATTAAAAGTGGGCATTTCAAAAGCATTTTTTGTTTCATTATTTCACCAAAATGAATGGACAAAATAAAAAACGCTAATATTTTTCATTTCCCTGATAAAAAAACAAATATAGATAAACTGGGCTAGTTAGTGAAAAATTATCCATCTTCGGATTACCCTCCGTTGAAAATCTGTTCATCTTCTTCCTACCACCAGTGTTGGGGAAATTACTTTCAAAATGTAATTAGGTACAGTTACTAATTACCTTTACAAAAAGGTAAAAAGGTTGAATCACTAATTGAATTACTCCTTCATAAATGTAACTACTTACTAGGAAAATAACTATTGCATAACCTTTTCAAAAACGTTCAATTATGTAAAATAATTCAGGTCTTTGAGCAGGTGTCAATACAGTTGCATAGAGTATAATGACATAGACCAGTACTTCATTTAAATTAATATTTTTTGAACAACTATGTAAAATAAGCATAAAAAATTGTCACACACCTTCCAGTAAGTGTGTGTGTGTGTGGGGGGGGGGTAATGAAGGGGACGATTCGTTGAATGATTTGTTTGAACGAATCTTTTGAGTGAACTGATTCTAAAGATTCCGTTCACCTAAAAGGACTGGAAGGCACATCACTAGTCAAATGGCATGGAGGTTCAGATGGTGTGTAATTGGGTATTGGATTTGGCCCAGGCAAATTGACAATCCTAAAACATGTAGTAATTCCAAATTTCACCAGGAGATGGTCTTAAAGCTTGACATAGGGGTAACCTGATGTGAACTAATAAGTCTAATAAATTAAATTGTTAGCCATTGGGAGGACACGACCTGTTTAAATACATAGGAACACACAATTTTGGAATATAATTTTGCTTTGCCATGATTTTAATCTGGAACAGTTTGAGCAATATCATTATATATGTTGAAGTTAGAAGAACCCATTATAATGGCTAATGAGGTTTATCTGTTAAATTGACTGTTGTGAAAACATGCTTTATTCATGTTGCAATGTTTAATCGATACCCAACATGGATTTAACATTGTTGTTCCATTTTTACATGAATGTATTAAGTTGAGAGGTGACATCAAGGGTTAATAGTGATACTAGGGGTGGTAATCGGCTGAAACAAGCAAAACAGGAAAACAGCTGCATCCTCTGCATCCTGTAGCAGAGAACAGTCATGCGCAATGGTTACTGTTTTGAGCAAGGTTGCCAAGGCAACCAGTGGTTCCCATGCAGGCATAGAGGAAGTGGGATGAAGTCATGCATTCCTATCATACCAAGAATGACATGCCAAGGATGCCAGGCATTCCCCACATACCAATGAGGTCATGCATATTCCATGCATTCCAAGGATCGATCCCATGCATACCAGGCATTCCTCTCGCTCCGATGAGGTAATGTCAGAGGAGCTGACGAGCCTATAAAAGCTTGGTTTCGGACGAGAAAAGGGCTCTTCCCCGCCAGGGCGATGGCCCTGACGCTGCCTGGAGTAAAGAACGCCGTTTAGACCAAGATTGATTTTTCATTCTTTTTGAGATTGGACCGAAATCTACGAAGATTAATTTCTAGTCTTCGAATTGGACTTTGTCAAATTTTAAACTTCGAGGAAGGCAGAGGAGACAGTTGCTTCTGTGGCAGCAAGGGGAAGACGCCCTGTTAGGGTGTTGGCTATCTCCTCATCAGCAGACATATCCTCTTTTTAAACAAAATTCGGATTTTTGGAACAAAAGCGAATTGATCACTCGATTTATTCCACCAAATAGTATTTTAAAACCTTTTGTCTCCTTTTTTGCTCCGAGATTAGTGAGTGGAATTATTGTTGTTTGTTCGAAATATTGAGACTTTCTTCTTGTTTTTTTTTTAAATTATTTTTCTTGCTTAGTCATTAAATTTCTTCTTAATCCTTAATTCGGTTATCGATTATTTTGGATTAACTATGTTGAGCATGGTTTTATGTGTAGTAATTAGAACTTTAAATTTTCTTTATTTCCATATCATAGTCATTCTTTAAATCCGTTCAATTATTTTTAAAGTGAAGACGGCTTTAATTCTTAACATCAGGAATTGTCATATCTAGTTCGAAATAGTTATCTTAAACTCAGCTAGGGCGAGTGCGCGCTAGTGTAAATTAACGAATATCCGCGGTCTTAACAAGCTTAATTTACCCGAGAGTTACGAAGTTGCACCTAATCCGTTATGGGAAGAGCCGCTGTAAAAAGGACGTGGTCACTCCAACGTTGTGTCGTGGAGAGAGAAGGAGAGCGAGAGAGAGATTGGTTTACTTTTACTCTGTGTTTAGACTTTTACTTATTTTTACTTATTATTAAAGAACATATTACAGTTAATGCTCTGTACTGTATTACATTAAAATAAAGAACATATTACAGTTATTGTTCTGTATTGTAGTACTCAACAATATAGAATATAGCATTACAGTTATTGTTCTGCACTGTATTATGCCACAGTAAAGAATTACAGTTTGCGTTTGTTTTTTTATTTATACTCCAAAGGTACTATACATGCACAAAACAGTGGAGGAAGGAATGATTATTAAGGGTTTATGTAGCAAAAATATTTTATAAAGCCTTAACATTAAATAATAATGTCTCTACTTGGTGGATTTTCGTATTTCGCGGGTGGTCCTGGAACGGATCTCCCGCAAAAAATGAGGAAATGCTGTATTCTTTTAAAGGACACGTATCATGGGAAACAAACTTTGTTGCTTTTAAAATCATTTTCTTGTGTATCTAGAGCAGGGGTCACCAAATCCGGTCCTCAAGGGCGCCAATCCAGCCTGTTTTAGGTTCAGCCCTACATCAACACACCTGATTCAAATAATCAGGATCGCTATCAGCCTTAATAGAGCTTGCTGATGAGCTGATCATTTGAATCAGGTGTGTTATTGTAGGGCTGCACCTAAAACAGGCTGGATTGGCGCCCTTGAGGACCGGAGTTGGTGACCCCTGATCTAGAGTATCCAGGAGTGTAGAAAAGTGTAATCTGTCCCTCCGGGTGCTGCAGAGATACGGTTATGGTCGTTTTGGGGGGCTATTTTTTACTCTGTTTAAATTTCTCCGTTTTCTATGACGTTTTTTTTTATCTATGCCGGGGCGGGACAAACCAAACAAGGTAATGGGTGTTGCCAAACGGAAATCCGAGTAATAAACATGGCAGATTTGAGAACATGTTTGTTACGAATCCGCCATGTTTATTACTCTGTCGGACTCTTGTAGTCCAAACAACTCAAGGATGCCAAAGTGGAGGAATCCAAATGTTCCGTTGTTGGATGAACCAATCCACACAAATCATTGCACAACATCAGAACCTCAAAGAAGTGCCTGGTCAAATTTAATTTTTCAAGCACTGTTCCCACATCCCCCACCGTCTGTTGTCTTCCGGGTTAGAGCAACGCTGGGGTCAGATCTGTTGACTGCCATTTCTGTCCCGGACTGTGTCCGTTACTTGTTTTTCATTTTCCCGTGCTCAGTGCACCTGTTTCTTCTTTTATTTTTCTCGTGTTGTTTTCCGTCCACCTCGCATTCCCGCAGCTCCGCTCTCACCAATGTTTCCTTTCCCTCTGACTACCAGCTACGTGGGATCCTTCGCCGTCGCTGCTACATCTGCGTACGTCTTTTAACCAGCGCTTCCCTGACGGCACACCCATCCCCTCTTTCTGGACTACCAACTCCCCCATCACCCCCACCTCCCGTACTGCCAACCTCAACAACCTCTGCTCCCGCCCCTCCTGCTCCTCCATCCATCTCCTTCGCATTGCTGACCGATGTCCTGTTATTAACTATATCCGATTGTCCCCCCCACCCCCTCCCCCCATACGTCCCCACCCTTTTTATTCCCTGTAAGCGTTTTTGGGCAATTGAAAAGCGCTATATAAATTAAATAAATTATTATTATTATTATCTGTGGGCAACGTCCTGCTTGTGAAGGAGTGTTTCAGAAATCTTTTTTCAGTTTCGAGAAGGATTTGCCGAAAGACTTCACTTCGTTGATTGCTCAGTTCCTTCAATCTATGGAAATGATGGACACAAAGCGGTAAATTTGAGATGACACAAAAGTAATAAACTGTATTTCACTTTAATAATATTGTGTGTCTACACTCGTTTTCATAACATTAGAGTCAGTCTTTCTGCTGATTTTGAAAATGTGCGCTCTATGTTTTCACTTCTTGTGGGTGTATTTTCAGTAGTTGTATCAGATGAATTGCATCGAAGGTGGTGTTTTATTCTTGGGGAACACTAATAGCGCTAGCATTAGCTTACTTTGTAGCTTGACTGCAGTGCTTGTTTACAAGACATTCATAAATATTGTGAGGATTATGTGTCATGTATGGTTGTATGGACAAGTCTTCTGACATTTATATATTTTAATCAAAATGTTTGCAGCACAAGTAAGCGCTACCTTGTTTAAATAAAGCAAAAAAAAAAAGTAAACGCTACCTCGACTAAAAAAACTACAACTATGTCGACCGGAAAGGGAGGCGCACATCTTGCGGCCTGGGATGTGTGGGGTTTAAAGTATCTCATTTGCATTTAAAGAGACCGCACTAAAACGGCTTGCTCTGAGCCGCACCTCAGAACAAGTAGAAAAGAGGGACCTGTGATGGTATCAAAACGAGGAATTTAGACAAAAGCATCGCTGTTCCACTTTATATAGACCGCAACTAAATGAGTAAAACCTAAAACTGAATTTATTACCGTGATACTGGCTTTAGAACAAATAAAATCTCAAAAAAAATTAGAGTGCCCAAGCTGTAAGTCTTCTTCCCTTGAACAATGGTAATTTAATATTAATATTAACAGTAACCCTAAAAATCAACACTGCACAAAAAATTACTCACGGTGTGTGTGTGTGTGTGTGTGTGTGTGTGTGTGTGCGTGAGTGTGTGAATATTTTACCTCTAAATGTCATGTCTCATCTCCAGTTTTGCTAGGTTGCCATGGTTTCTGTTCGCGTCGCCCCTCCCTTCCTGTGTCACCTCAATCAATGTAACCGTGTTCACCTGCCTCGTGTTTCGTGTTGGGTATTTAAGTCCTGTCTGCCCCTCGCTCACTGTCGGATCATTGCTTGTCGGTTGTTGCGTGTGTTGTTGTCGTCAGGTCCTGTTGTTTTCTTGTCTCACATTCTGGTCAGTCAGTCTAGTTATGGGTGTGTTAATGTCATGATGTCTTTTTGTTTCGCGTCTTGTTCGGTCAGTCTTGTTGTTAGGTTTTGTTAGTTAGGTTACCAAGTCTGTATTTTGAATTCCTCCAAAAAACCCTGGTCCGAGTTGCACTTGGTCGCCCTGCTCCGTTTCCAATTCCCTCCGAAGCCTGACAGAATGATCCGACCACTACAGCGACCAGCGCTTGGACCTCCCTTCACCATCAGCTCCCACTGCGACGCCCGATCCACATCCATCGTCCGGGCAGGTTCCAGCGTGATCGGCTCCGCGGTCGCTATCGGACTTTGCTGCCGTGACGCCGGACCCGCGGCCATCATCGGAGTCCTCCCGGCGCCATCGGCTGCGAGAATCATCGGACTTCGCTGCCGCAGCGCCGGACCCCCGGCCGCCATGGGAGTACCTCCCGGCGTCATCAGACTCGCGGTTGCCATCGGGCTCCACCTCAGCGTTGCAGGACCCGCGGGCGTTGCCAGATTCGAGCCAGCTGCGCCGGACCCGCGATCGTCCATGGCCCCACCCACACTGCTGCAGCGGGTGGTGGCTCTTGCCGCTGCGCACAGCTCCGCCTTCCAATTGCCGCTGATTGCGGTCCGGACTTCAAACTGCCGCCGATTGTGGCTCTGACTTTTCAAGTTTCCGGGAGCACGGTTTCGTTCGCCGAGTTTCCGCCGAGTGCGGTTCACGTCCCCCGAGTTTGTGTGAGTGCCGCCCGAGTGCGGTTCAGGTTTGTGTGAGTTTCCGCCCGAGTGCGGTTCAGGGTTGTGTGAGTTGCCGCCAGAGTGCGGTTCAGGGTTGTGTGAGTTGCCGCCAGAGTGCGGTTCAGGGTTGTGCGAGTTGCCGCCAGAGTGCGGTTCATGGTTGTGCAAGTTGCCGCCAGAGTGCGGTTCAGGGTTGTGTGAGTTGCCCCCCGAGTATGGTTCGGTTCCCCAAGTTGCTGCCGATTGCGCGTCAGGCCCCCAGTGTGTGCCGCGATTGTGGCCCTGGGCCCCCCTGACCTCCGCTGAGTGCAGGTCTGTTCCCCAAGTTGCCGCCGAATGCGGTTGTTTCCCCAGTCGCCGCCGTGCGCCGTTCAAGCCGAAAACCAGTAGGGCCATTTGGACTGGTGCGCTTTAATAGTTTGTTTCAGGTCTAAAGGTCCATAAGATCAACAGTCTTAACATGGCCACTTCGTAGCTTGCTTTAGTAATATTTATTTTTGACTCAGGGCCCCGTGTGAAGAATCGCTGTTGTGATGCCAGTTCAGCTTGGACCTGCTTCACTTTATCAGTGCAGTCACTCCCTGTTAGCTGGTCATTTGTGTTCGCATGTTTAGTCTGATAGTGTCTCTTTAAGTTGAAATCCTTAAAGAAGGCAACCGTCTCTTTACAAATTAGACAAACACAATTGCCTTGATTTTCAGTGATGTACAGTAATCCCTTTCACTACATCGCGGATTTTTTTCCCAAATTGAAAAAAGAATTAAAAGTCAAAATAAAACTTCTAAATTGAGGAATTATGGCACAAAACTTGCCCACACGCCAGCAGAAGGCAAGGAGTGCCCACACAATTGCAGTGCGTACACTTGTAACTTTTTTTTTTTAATAAAAAAAAGATTATAATAAGAGTTCTAAAAACATATTTACAGTGTTGTACCTTGTTATAGAAAATTGTTATAATAAGAGTTCTAAGAACACATTTACAGTATGTACACTTCTACCTTGTTATAAAAAAATGTATAATAATAAAAGTTCTAAAAACATCTTTACAGTTTGTGTTAAGAATTCTCCATGTTATTTATGTTATTCAGCCATGCTTTGATTTGAGGTAGGGTGATTTATTTTGAAGGCCGTTTCCAGGCGATACCACTTCCTTTTTTACGTTCTTGTACATATGTCGGTTACAGTGGTACAGGAGTCATTGGCGATGTAAGTGTCTTTCCTAACAAGAGAAATGAATGATCACATGTGTCTAACCTTTAGGACAATGTAGTATTGCTCCAAATGTTTGTTTAATTTCCTTTAGAGGTCCGTTTGCGCGTGTTAGCACGATCGCGAATTAGCATCTTTCCGCTAACTCGTTAGCCTGCCCAGTACTTCTTCTTTGCTGCAGTTGGCCCGCGGGCCGTAGTTTGGATAGCCCTGTAGTAGAGGTAACAAATAATCTCATTGTCTGTCTTACTTATATAATAATAACCGCAGCTTGTTGTAGACAAAGCTCCTTATTTTAAAATATTTTGCAAATATCTACACTCTAAAACATAGGTCTCAACCTCAAGGCCCGGGGTCCAGATACGGCCCTCCACATCATTTCTCCCATGTGGGATGGGCTTACAGTTTACGTCACCTGTTTAGGAGCTAGCAAGAGCAACTCTGCCCTCAAGTGGTCAGAGTTAACCAATACAATACTCCATATACAGTAATCCCTCGCTAATTTGCGGTTGGTTCATCTATCGCGGCCTCGCTCTATGGTGGATTTATTGAGGAGCTATTGCGGATAGATTCGGTGCATTGTAGATTTTTTTTTTTTTTAAGTCTGTCACACACACATTCACAGCGTCATATGCAACAAAGTACACAAGCCAGGCAACAAGACAGGCAAGTGCACACCTACACCATCAGCGACTCCCGGATGGTCGCGGCTTTTTGCGGCGTCACTTGGAGCGCAGGGCTTTGTCTGCCCATATGACTCTAATGGCTAATGGTAACATGTTGGTCTGTGTGCTTGCAGCTGATTGGCTTAGCATTTCTAACTGCATTTTATCTCAGCCTCCTGCACTTTATTCACTCCGTCTGCGTCAACATATCAGCAGCATCTCAGACTTGCACTTCATTACACACATACTATCATGTCTCCGCTCCTCAATCACCAAGCGGAATAGAACTAGGTGCATCTCTGCTTGTCACTCCAGATTTGATCGTCCTGTTTGCCCGTCATAAAATTATAAAAGTCTTGTGCGGATGCCCTCGCGCCGAGGAGCAGTGGTGCGACAGTATTTCAGCACGGCAAGAGCAGAGCGGAGCCGTTGCACGTTTACACTTTAAAATGACGAGTCGGTCAGCGAGCTCACGTCGTGCAGGCATCTCGTACCACAGCGGGTCAGGGAAACGAGAATCAGGTGGCAGGTGTGCATGTCAAAACAGACAAAACTGTGAGGACTGATGATTAGCAGTTCCGTATTGGCGACACGCACCTCAGAGGTTTAGCGCGGAGGGCATGACACATCTACTCACGAAGGAAAAATGACTGCCGTGCAGAAACAGTCGGAACAACGGCAGTGAGCATAACCGCAAACGTAGGAAAAAGGCACTGCCCTTCAGGATTGGGACAGCAGCCGACAACAAGCACTAAGTGCAAGGCTCTGAGCAATGTGTGGATGCCCTTGCGCTGGGCTGCCGGGGTGCATCACTTGGTCAGCACCGCAAGAGCGGAGCAGAGCCGTGACCCACATCCACCCTCCATCCATCCATCCATTTTCTGTACCGCTTTGTCCCCACGGGGGTCACGGGCATGTTGGAGCCTATCCCAGCAGTCATCGGGCAGTAGGTGGGGGACACCCTGAACCGGTTGCCAGCCAATCGCAGGGCACACAGAAACGAACAACCATCCGCACTCGCACTCAAACCTGGGGCAATTTGGTGTGCTCAATTGGCCGACCAAGCATGTTTTTGGGATGTGGGACGAAACCGGAGTGCCCGGAGTAAACCCACACAGGCACGGGGAGAACATGGAAACTCCACACTGGGAGGGTCAGAGGTGGAATCGAATCGGCACCCTCCTAACTGTGAGGCGGGCGTAAAATAAATAAGAATGTTTCTGCAAGTCAGTTTGACTAAAAAATTACCAGTGTTCGAAAATACGAAAAGTGTTTAAAAAAACGATCAAGTGTATAAAACTACAATATATGTCTTGTGCGGATATTGTACCGTAATTTTCGGACTATAAGTCGCGTTTTTTTTCATAGTTTGGGTGGGGGGGGACTTGTATGTGATTTTTTTCAAAAATTTTCAAAAAAAAAAAAAAAATGGTGAAACCGCGATAAACGAACTGCGATGTAGCAAGGGATCACTGTAATTTTGATTTCAAGTGACGTCAGCAGCGCGACGCGGCGGTTGTTCACATAAAGGACAAAGATTCGATCACGGGATGACGAAGATGACGAAGGGCCCCGCGTACTACCGGCATCATTAGCGGCTTTGTTTGTGAGAAGAGTTTGAAGGATGTAATGATTTGAAGTGACACAGAAGGTTTGGAAAAACTATTATGGCTTTTACGCACGCCCGGTCCTACTCTACGGAGCTCTCTTTCACTTCCATGGATGGAAGTCTGGGGCCGGCGCTCGGCCGGGTGGCTGTCCGAGGACGGTGGATGGGGCTCTGACATGGCTTTTACGCACCCCCGGTCCTACTCTACGTAGCTCTCTTTCACCTCCGTGGATGGAAGTCGGGGGCCGGTGCTCGGCCGGGTGGCTGTCCGGGGGGGGGCAGTGGATGGGGCTCGGACATGGCTTTTACGCACGGCCGGTCCTATTCTATGGAGCTCTCTTCCACCTCCGTGGCTGGAAGTGCCACCTCCGGGGATGGAAGTCCACGCCGCCACACGCCTGGAAGTCAACGCCGGTGCTTGGGGCCGTGTTGCGGTGAACTATCTACGTATATATACCGTTTTTTTCCGTGTATAGTGCGCAAAATTTTACTAATTTATTGTCCTAAAATCTGGGGTGCGCATTATACATGGGGACAAAAAAAAAAAAAAAAAAAATTTTTTTTTTTTTAATTTTTTTTTTTTTTTTTTTAAAGTCCCAATGATCGTCACACACGCAGGGAGGCAATGGGTCCCATTTTTATAGTCTTTGGTATGGTCTTAACTAGGCTGGATGTAATTTTTTTTGTTGGCGTTGATTTCTCCGACTGCCCGTAAACGCACCACCGCGCTTCGTGCACGCACGGGACAGCAAACGAGCAGGTGATCGAGCAAGCGTCTGATACGAGAGCATTGCGGTCGCATGGAGCGTGTTTGAAGTGAACAGCAGAGAAGAAAGGCAAAGTGTTGTGAAATACCGTTTTTTTCCGTGTATAGTGCGCAATATTTTACTAATTTATTGTCCTAAAATCTGGGGTGCGTATTATACATGGGTACAAAGAAAAAAATTTTTAATTGTTTTTTTTTTTTTAATTTTTTTTTTTTTTTTAAATAAAGTCATGGTACAACAAAACCAACAACAGGACTGACCGACAAAGTCGTGGAACAAAAAGACAGGGTGACATTACCAAAGACAGGAACAGAATGACAGTAACACATGCAATGATCCAACGGTGAGCGAGGGGCAGACAGGACTTAAATACAAAACACGTTACATCGATTGAGGTGACACAGGAAGAGCGGGGTGACACGAACAGAAACTATGGCAACCTAGACACATAGCAAAACTGGGGACGAGACATGACAAATCTCCCCCGAAATAAAACTCACCTTTCTTCTTGTTTGTTGTCAATCGCGCATCGCATTCAGCCATCCTGCCCAACACACTTAGTAAAATTCATAATTGACGACACATCGTTTGATGCGATGGTGCAATCCTCGATGGTGTGTTATTGTCAAATATTGTTTGTTTTTTAATCTCCATCGCGGACCGGACGTCATACGGAGGCCGCCATTACAGATGCGCAGAACGGTTGCGCAAGACACGTCAGCTATATAAAGAGCGAGAGTTCAGTTCTCCACCTATTAGTTTCAATTCACAGTTTAATTAGCAGTTTCAATCAGCAAATAACAAAATGCGTATTACAGGTAATATTTTATTTCACAACACTTTGCCTTGTTCCTTTGGTCTCTGCTGTTCATCCTAAAACACAAAGGCGCTCTTTAAGCAATGCGACAGTGAGCGCCCGGCGCGCTGCGGTTGCGCGACCGCACCAAATTAAGCTCCCTGCGCAGTGCGCACTGAGGTCCACTTAAATTTTAGAAAGTACATCAGGACTTTAAAAATATCTTCTAAATTTCAGCGACGGCTCTGTCACACTAATCGACCAGCCCGGTGCAGTTGGGCGGTCGGCGGCGCGCTACGGTTGAGCGTTCTCTCGCACGCTTTCTCTCTCGCTCTCTCGCTCACACGCAAACCGGATATCATACGGAGGCCGCCATTACAGATGCGCAGAACGGATGAGCAAGACACGTCAGCTATATAAAGAGCGAGAGTTCAGTTCTCTACCTAAATCCGTATTACAGGTAATATTTTATTTCACAACACTTTGCCTTGTTCCTTTCTTCTCTGCTGTTCACTTCAAACACGCTCCATGCGCACGGAGCGCGGTGGTGCGTTTATGGGCAGTCGGAGAAATCAACGCCAACAAAAAAAATTACATCCAGCCTAGTTAAGACCATACCAAAGACTATAAAAATGGGACCCATTGCCTCCCTGCGTGTGTGACGATCATTGGGACTTAAAAAAAAAAAAAAAAAAAAAATTAAAATTTTTTTAAAAAAAAAATCATAAAAATTGGGTGCGTATTATACATGGGTACAAGCTTTTTTCCAGCATCAGCATGCCATTTTTAGGGGTGCGTACTATACATGGGGGCGCACTATACACGGAAAAAAACGGTATATAAAAACTTATGGAGGCCATGAGCAGAAATACAAGTGCACACATAACGGCCAGCTTGCGCATCACAAAATGAATATTCCCTTTTAACCCAAGAACTCTTAACACCGTAAAAAATACTTCCCACCATTGTTGAAAATTAAAACACATAACTTTGTTTTTCATTTTCATATATATATATATATATATATATATATATATATATATATATATATATATATATATATATATACCGTTTTTTTCCGTGTATAGTGCGCCCCCATGTATAGTACGCACCCCTAACAATGGCATGCTGATGCTGGAAAAAAGCTTGTACCCATGTATAATACGCACCCAATTTTTATGAATTTTTTTTAATTTTTAAATTTTTTTTTTTTTTTTTTAAGTCCCAAAGATCGTCACACACGCAGGGAGGCAATGGGTCCCATTTTTAAAGTCTTTGGTATGGTCTTAACTAGGCTGGATGTCATTTTTTTTGTTGGCGTTGATTTCTCCGACTGCCCCTAAACGCACCACCGCGCTCCGTGCGCAGGGGAAGAGGCGGCTCTGTATGGGAGAGACGTTGAAGAGGAATAAAAACAACCTTGGAAACCAAAACTTGCCCCTCGTCGTGACTCGGAGCCGCAACAAATGTTTCGGATTTGTGTAGGGTACATTGTGACAGACGGCAAACTCGCAGGTGATCGAGCGAGCGTCTGATACAAGAGCATTGCGGTCGTATGGAGCGTGTTTGAAATGAACAGCAGAGACGAAAGGAACAAGGCAAAGTGTTGTGAAATAAAATATTACCTGTAATACGCATTTTGTTATTTGCTGATTGAAACTGCTAATTAAACTGTGAATTGAAACTAATAGGTGGAGAACTGAACTCTCGCTCTTTATATAGCTGACGTGTCTTGCGCAACCGTTCTGCGCATCTGTAATGGCGGCCTCCGTATGACGTCCGGTCCGCGATGGAGATTAAAAAAACAAACAATATTTGACAATAACACACCATCGAGGATTGCACCATCGCATCAAACGATGTGTCGTCAATTATGAATTTTACTAAGTGTGTTGGGCAGGATGGCTGAATGCGATGCGCGATTGACAACAAACAATAAGAAAGGTGAGTTTTATTTCGGGGGAGATTTGTCATGTCTCGTCCCCAGTTTTGCTGTGTCTAGGTTGCCATAGTTTCTGTTCGCGTCGCCCCTCTCTTCCTGTGTCACCTCAATCGATGTAACGTGTTTTGTATTTAAGTCCTGTCTGCCCCTCGCTCACCGTTGGATCATTGCATGTGTTACTGTCATTCTGTTCCTGTCTTTGGTAATGTCACCCTGTCTTTTTGTTCCACGACTTTGTTGGTCAGTCCTGTTGTTGGTTTTGTTGTACCATGACTTTCTTTAAAAAAAAAAAAAAAAAAAAATTAAAAAAATGTTTTTTTGTACCCATGTATAATACGCACCCCAGATTTTAGGACAATAAATTAGTTAAATTTTGCGCACTATACACGGAAAAAAACGGTAGTTGTTCCTTACGTTCCGTCCCGTAACCTCCACTCGCAAAACGCTAGTCTTTGAAAATGTACAAACTAAATAGAGAAGTTACTAGGACTGGGTTGCATTAGATAGGTGTATCTAATAAAATGGCTGGTGACAAAAGATACACGAGATGAGTCACCAGTTCTTTTTTTTTTTCTCTTTTCTCATCTCTGTGTTTCAGGTTAGTTCAGAGTTTCAGAGAATCACCACACTGAATCTTGAGCCAAAATTCATGGTAAATGTAGGACACCTATACACCTAGACTGCTGTCCTTGTTTCAAGCAAAGAAAGATGCTGCAGGAGAGAGACATCGGGCATGAATGTTCTACTTCAGGTATTAAAATTTATCCTCCACCAATTCAATTCATACTTTACCTGCAAGAATAAAAACTCCAACTATCTCATTCACGTTTTTCTCATTTTACTGAATTACTGTCAATAATTACAGTTATATCCGAATCAGATATCTTTATCTTTCATATGACACTCCCTCATTCCTCTTCCTATCCTCCAGCCTTCCTTAACAGTTCCTGCTTTTTTCCTTAGTTTTCTGTCTCTCAATCTCTCACATCCTCTGCACACCATTCTACATGTTTTGTGTTATTCTTACATCCCTACACTAATGTAAATTCAATTGAAAGGTTGGACATACAATTCCACCCCAAAATAACAGCTCTGCCTCAATGTGTAGTATTTTAATAGTTGTTGAAAACATTTCTGTTCTGCAGTCAAATACCTAATCAACAGACACGTGAGGTTGTCATCAGATTTCTTATCGACCATCTTGGAGAAGATGCCAGTGTGTTGTTCATGGACTTTGAGATTAGTATAATAAAAAATAAAATGCAATCATGGTAAATTATTGTAATCATGGTTGGCCATTAAGTTACTGCAGCACAGTTTGTGGTTTCCTTACCGCACACAAAGAAGAAGCTGCTTTTTATCTGTGGACATCAGATACTGTACGAGTCACCAACATTCATTTATAGATCGATGCTGACTGATTTTACTCTGTCCTGCTTTAAATACATAAAATTTTATTGTCTGTCACTTTTATTTTGAGAGAAATATACTGAATTTTACGACTATAAGTTGCGCTTTTTTTCATAGTTTGGGTGGGGGGGGGCGACTCATACTCAGGAGCGACTTATATGTGAAATTATTCTCAGATTTTTACTTGATCATTAACACATTACTTACCGTAATTTCCGGAGTATAAGTCGCACCAGCCATAAAATGCCCAAAAATGTGAAAAAAACATACAAGTCGCTCCGGAGTATAAATCGCATTTTGGGGGGCAATTTATTCGACAAAATCCAACACCAAGAACAGACATGAACGAGCAACAACAGGCTAAACGATACGGTATGCTAACGTGACAAACACAAACGAGGAGCTGAGAATGGGCCTGACGTAACATTCAGTTATTTAAAAAAAACTATCACATAAATAACACGTTTATAAAACCATCTGTGTCACTCCAATTCATTAAATCCATCGATCGTCCTTTGTCAACAATGCCGTGTGCCGCGCCGCAGTTCAAATTATTCCACAGGCACATACAACGATATATAAACTATATTTTAAATAACTATCACATAAACAACAATATTATCAAACCATTTGTGTCACTCCAAATCATTAAATCCATCGATCAAATTTCTCGTCCTTTATGTCATCCTGGTGACAGAGGACATGTCCAGAGGATATGGCGCTTTAAAGTGTTAATTACTTTATTTGATTTTTTCTCTCTATTTTTCCATGTTTTGAATATGTTCAAGATAAAGATATCAAAGCATGTGAAGTGAACAACTATACTAAAAATAACATGTGAAGTGGTCAACTACGTATACTTGTAAGTAAGTGATGTGTTAATGATCAAGTAAAAATTTGTGAAAAAAACATATAAGTCGCTCCGGAGTATAAACTATGAAAAAAAACGCGACTTACAGTCCGAAAATTACGGTACTAGTATAGTTGATCACTTCACATGTTATTTTCACTTTAAACCGCATAAGGGCGCATTTTGGCTGTGGAATAATTGGACCCTCACTGATAATGAGTTCCTTTCATTGACTTCCAGAGTCAGGAGATTTAATGATTTGAAATGGTATCATCTGAAAACGGCCTTCAAAATAAAGCACCCTACCTAAAATCAAAGCAATTTAAGATGTGACTTCAAGGTTCTTAAAAATCATTGCATGGCTTAGCACCTTCGTATCTCGTCGACCTACCGTTTTTTTCCGTGTATAGTGCGCCCCCATGTATAGTACGCACCCGAAGAATGGCATGCTGATGCTGGAAAAAAGCTTGTACCCATGTATAATACGCACCCAATTTTTATGAATTTTTTAAAAAAACATTTTAAATTTTTTTTTTTTTTTTTTTTTTTTTTTAAGTCCCAATGATCGTCACACACGCAGGGAGGCAATGGGTCCCATTTTTATAGTCTTTGGTATGGTCTTAACTAGGCTGGATGTAATTTTTTTTGTTGGCGTTGATTTCTCCGACTGCCCCTAAACGCACCACCGCGCTCCGTGCGCGCATGGGCTGCGGACGTGAAAAAGGCGGATCTGTATGGGAGAGACTTTGAAGAGGAATAAAAACACCCTTGGAAACCAAAACTTGCCCCTCGTCGTGACTCGGAGCCGCAACAAATGTTTCGGATTTGTGTAGGGTACATTGTGACAGACAGCAAACTAGCAGGTGATCGAGCGAGCGTCTGATACGAGAGCATTGCGGTCGTATGGAGCGTGTTTGAAGTGAACAGCAGAGACGAAAGGAACAAGGCAAAGTGTTGTGAAATAAAATATTACCTGTAATACGCATTTTGTTATTTGCTGATTGAAACTGCTAATTAAACTGTGAATTGAAACTAATAGGAAGAAAACATATCTTGCTCTTAATATAGCTGACGTGTCTTGCGCATACGTTCTGCGCATCTGTAATGGCGGCCTCCGTATGACGTCCGGTCCGCAATGGAGATTAAAAACAAACAATATTTGACAATAACACACCATCAAGGATTGCACCATCGCATCAAACGATGTGTCGTCAATTATGGATTTTTTTGACTAAGTGTGTTGGGCAGGATGGCTGAATGCGATGCGCGATTGACAACAAACAATAAGAAAGGTGAGTTTTATTTCGGGGGAGATTTGTCATGTCTCGTCCCCAGTTTTGCTGTGTCTAGGTTGCCATAGTTTCTGTTCGCGTCGCCCCTCTCTTCCTGTGTCACCTCAATCGATGTAACGTGTTTTGTATTTAAGTCCTGTCTGCCCCTCGCTCACCGTTGGATCATTGCATGTGTTACTGTCATTCTGTTCCTGTCTTTGGTAATGTCACCCTGTCTTTTTGTTCCACGACTTTGTTGGTCAGTCCTGTTGTTGGTTTTGTTGTACCATGACTTTCTTTAAAAAAAAAAAAAAAAAAAAATTAAAAAAATGTTTTTTTGTACCCATGTATAATACGCACCCCAGATTTTAGGACAATAAATTAGTTAAATTTTGCGCACTATACACGGAAAAAAACGGTAGTTGTTCCTTACGTTCCGTCCCGTAACCTCCACTCGCAAAACGCTAGTCTTTGAAAATGTACAAACTAAATAGAGAAGTTACTAGGACTGGGTTGCATTAGATAGGTGTATCTAATAAAATGGCTGGTGACAAAAGATACACGAGATGAGTCACCAGTTCTTTTTTTTTTTCTCTTTTCTCATCTCTGTGTTTCAGGTTAGTTCAGAGTTTCAGAGAATCACCACACTGAATCTTGAGCCAAAATTCATGGTAAATGTAGGACACCTATACACCTAGACTGCTGTCCTTGTTTCAAGCAAAGAAAGATGCTGCAGGAGAGAGACATCGGGCATGAATGTTCTACTTCAGGTATTAAAATTTATCCTCCACCAATTCAATTCATACTTTACCTGCAAGAATAAAAACTCCAACTATCTCATTCACGTTTTTCTCATTTTACTGAATTACTGTCAATAATTACAGTTATATCCGAATCAGATATCTTTATCTTTCATATGACACTCCCTCATTCCTCTTCCTATCCTCCAGCCTTCCTTAACAGTTCCTGCTTTTTTCCTTAGTTTTCTGTCTCTCAATCTCTCACATCCTCTGCACACCATTCTACATGTTTTGTGTTATTCTTACATCCCTACACTAATGTAAATTCAATTGAAAGGTTGGACATACAATTCCACCCCAAAATAACAGCTCTGCCTCAATGTGTAGTATTTTAATAGTTGTTGAAAACATTTCTGTTCTGCAGTCAAATACCTAATCAACAGACACGTGAGGTTGTCATCAGATTTCTTATCGACCATCTTGGAGAAGATGCCAGTGTGTTGTTCATGGACTTTGAGATTAGTATAATAAAAAATAAAATGCAATCATGGTAAATTATTGTAATCATGGTTGGCCATTAAGTTACTGCAGCACAGTTTGTGGTTTCCTTACCGCACACAAAGAAGAAGCTGCTTTTTATCTGTGGACATCAGATACTGTACGAGTCACCAACATTCATTTATAGATCGATGCTGACTGATTTTACTCTGTCCTGCTTTAAATACATAAAATTTTATTGTCTGTCACTTTTATTTTGAGAGAAATATACTGAATTTTACGACTATAAGTTGCGCTTTTTTTCATAGTTTGGGTGGGGGGGGCGACTCATACTCAGGAGCGACTTATATGTGAAATTATTCTCAGATTTTTACTTGATCATTAACACATTACTTACCGTAATTTCCGGAGTATAAGTCGCACCAGCCATAAAATGCCCAAAAATGTGAAAAAAACATACAAGTCGCTCCGGAGTATAAATCGCATTTTGGGGGGCAATTTATTCGACAAAATCCAACACCAAGAACAGACATGAACGAGCAACAACAGGCTAAACGATACGGTATGCTAACGTGACAAACACAAACGAGGAGCTGAGAATGGGCCTGACGTAACATTCAGTTATTTAAAAAAAACTATCACATAAATAACACGTTTATAAAACCATCTGTGTCACTCCAATTCATTAAATCCATCGATCGTCCTTTGTCAACAATGCCGTGTGCCGCGCCGCAGTTCAAATTATTCCACAGGCACATACAACGATATATAAACTATATTTTAAATAACTATCACATAAACAACAATATTATCAAACCATTTGTGTCACTCCAAATCATTAAATCCATCGATCAAATTTCTCGTCCTTTATGTCATCCTGGTGACAGAGGACATGTCCAGAGGATATGGCGCTTTAAAGTGTTAATTACTTTATTTGATTTTTTCTCTCTATTTTTCCATGTTTTGAATATGTTCAAGATAAAGATATCAAAGCATGTGAAGTGAACAACTATACTAAAAATAACATGTGAAGTGGTCAACTACGTATACTTGTAAGTAAGTGATGTGTTAATGATCAAGTAAAAATTTGTGAAAAAAACATATAAGTCGCTCCGGAGTATAAACTATGAAAAAAAACGCGACTTACAGTCCGAAAATTACGGTACTAGTATAGTTGATCACTTCACATGTTATTTTCACTTTAAACCGCATAAGGGCGCATTTTGGCTGTGGAATAATTGGACCCTCACTGATAATGAGTTCCTTTCATTGACTTCCAGAGTCAGGAGATTTAATGATTTGAAATGGTATCATCTGAAAACGGCCTTCAAAATAAAGCACCCTACCTAAAATCAAAGCAATTTAAGATGTGACTTCAAGGTTCTTAAAAATCATTGCATGGCTTAGCACCTTCGTATCTCGTCGACCTACCGTTTTTTTCCGTGTATAGTGCGCCCCCATGTATAGTACGCACCCGAAGAATGGCATGCTGATGCTGGAAAAAAGCTTGTACCCATGTATAATACGCACCCAATTTTTATGAATTTTTTAAAAAAACATTTTAAATTTTTTTTTTTTTTTTTTTTTTTTTTTTTTAAGTCCCAATGATCGTCACACACGCAGGGAGGCAATGGGTCCCATTTTTATAGTCTTTGGTATGGTCTTAACTAGGCTGGATGTAATTTTTTTTGTTGGCGTTGATTTCTCCGACTGCCCCTAAACGCACCACCGCGCTCCGTGCGCGCATGGGCTGCGGACGTGAAAAAGGCGGATCTGTATGGGAGAGACGTTGAAGAGGAATAAAAACACCCTTGGAAACCAAAACTTGCCCCTCGTCGTGACTCGGAGCCGCAACAAATGTTTCGGATTTGTGTAGGGTACATTGTGACAGACAGCAAACTAGCAGGTGATCGAGCGAGCGTCTGATACGAGAGCATTGCGGTCGTATGGAGCGTGTTTGAAGTGAACAGCAGAGACGAAAGGAACAAGGCAAAGTGTTGTGAAATAAAATATTACCTGTAATACGCATTTTGTTATTTGCTGATTGAAACTGCTAATTAAACTGTGAATTGAAACTAATAGGAAGAAAACATATCTTGCTCTTAATATAGCTGACGTGTCTTGCGCATACGTTCTGCGCATCTGTAATGGCGGCCTCCGTATGACGTCCGGTCCGCAATGGAGATTAAAAACAAACAATATTTGACAATAACACACCATCAAGGATTGCACCATCGCATCAAACGATGTGTCGTCAATTATGGATTTTTTTGACTAAGTGTGTTGGGCAGGATGGCTGAATGCGATGCGCGATTGACAACAAACAAGAAGAAAGGTGAGTTTTATTTCGGGGGAGATTTGTCATGTCTCGTCCCCAGTTTTGCTGTGTCTAGGTTGCCATAGTTTCTGTTCGCGTCGCCCCTCTCTTCCTGTGTCACCTCAATCGATGTAACGTGTTTTGTATTTAAGTCCTGTCTGCCCCTCGCTCACCGTTGGATCATTGCATGTGTTACTGTCATTCTGTTCCTGTCTTTGGTAATGTCACCCTGTCTTTTTGTTCCACGACTTTGTTGGTCAGTCCTGTTGTTGGTTTTGTTGTACCATGACTTTCTTTAAAAAAAAAAAAAAAAAAAAATTTAAAAAATGTTTTTTTGTACCCATGTATAATACGCACCCCAGATTTTAGGACAATAAATTAGTTAAATTTTGCGCACTATACACGGAAAAAAACGGTAGTTGTTCCTTACGTTCCGTCCCGTAACCTCCACTCGCAAAACGCTAGTCTTTGAAAATGTACAAACTAAATAGAGAAGTTACTAGGACTGGGTTGCATTAGATAGGTGTATCTAATAAAATGGCTGGTGACAAAAGATACACGAGATGAGTCACCAGTTCTTTTTTTTTCTTCTCTTTTCTCATCTCTGTGTTTCAGGTTAGTTCAGAGTTTCAGAGAATCACCACACTGAATCTTGAGCCAAAATTCATGGTAAATGTAGGACACCTATACACCTAGACTGCTGTCCTTGTTTCAAGCAAAGAAAGATGCTGCAGGAGAGAGACATCGGGCATGAATGTTCTACTTCAGGTATTAAAATGTATCCTCCACCAATTCAATTCATACTTTACCTGCAAGAATAAAAACTCCA
This sequence comes from Syngnathus typhle, assembly GCF_033458585.1. NCBI lineage: Eukaryota > Metazoa > Chordata > Actinopteri > Syngnathiformes > Syngnathidae > Syngnathus > Syngnathus typhle. The sequence continues at coordinate 1,254,941 of NC_083744.1, forward strand.
ACTATCTCATTCACGTTTTTCTCATTTTACTGAATTACTGTCAATAATTACAGTTATATCCGAATCAGATATCTTTATCTTTCATATGACACTCCCTCATTCCTCTTCCTATCCTCCAGCCTTCCTTAACAGTTCCTGCTTTTTTCCTTAGTTTTCTGTCTCTCAATCTCTCACATCCTCTGCACACCATTCTACATGTTTTGTGTTATTCTTACATCACTACACTAATGTAAATTCAATTGAAAGGTTGGACATACAATTCCACCCCAAAATAACAGCTCTGCCTCAATGTGTAGTATTTTAATAGTTGTTGAAAACATTTCTGTTCTGCAGTCAAATACCTAATCAACAGACACGTGAGGTTGTCATCAGATTTCTTATCGACCATCTTGGAGAAGATGCCAGTGTGTTGTTCATGGACTTTGAGATTAGTATAATAAAAAATAAAATGCAATCATGGTAAATTATTGTAATCATGGTTGGCCATTAAGTTACTGCAGCACAGTTTGTGGTTTCCTTACCGCACACAAAGAAGAAGCTGCTTTTTATCTGTGGACATCAGATACTGTACGAGTCACCAACATTCATTTATAGATCGATGCTGACTGATTTTACTCTGTCCTGCTTTAAATACATAAAATTTTATTGTCTGTCACTTTTATTTTGAGAGAAATATACTGTATTTTTTGGACTATAAGTTGCGCTTTTTTTCATAGTTTGGGTGGGGGGGGCGACTCATACTCAGGAGCGACTTATATGTGAAATTATTCTCAGATTTTTACTTGATCATTAACACATTACTTACCGTAATTTCCGGAGTATAAGTCGCACCAGCCATAAAATGCCCAAAAATGTGAAAAAAACATACAAGTCGCTCCGGAGTATAAATCGCATTTTGGGGGGCAATTTATTCGACAAAATCCAACACCAAGAACAGACATGAACGAGCAACAACAGGCTAAACGATACGGTATGCTAACGTGACAAACACAAACGAGGAGCTGAGAATGGGCCTGACGTAACATTCAGTTATTTAAAAAAAACTATCACATAAATAACACGTTTATAAAACCATCTGTGTCACTCCAATTCATTAAATCCATCGATCGTCCTTTGTCAACAATGCCGTGTGCCGCGCCGCAGTTCAAATTATTCCACAGGCACATACAACGATATGTAAACTATATTTTAAATAACTATCACATAAACAACAATATTATCAAACCATTTGTGTCACTCCAAATCATTAAATCCATCGATCAAATTTCTCGTCCTTTATGTCATCCTGGTGACAGAGGACATGTCCAGAGGATATGGCGCTTTAAAGTGTTAATTACTTTATTTGATTTTTTCTCTCTATTTTTCCATGTTTTGAATATGTTCAAGATAAAGATATCAAAGCATGTGAAGTGAACAACTATACTAAAAATAACATGTGAAGTGGTCAACTACGTATACTTGTAAGTAAGTGATGTGTTAATGATCAAGTAAAAATTTGTGAAAAAAACATATAAGTCGCTCCGGAGTATAAACTATGAAAAAAAACGCGACTTACAGTCCGAAAATTACGGTACTAGTATAGTTGATCACTTCACATGTTATTTTCACTTTAAACCGCATAAGGGCGTATTTTGGCTGTGGAATAATTGGACCCTCACTGATAATGAGTTCCTTTCATTGACTTCCAGAGTCAGGAGATTTAATGATTTGAAATGGTATCATCTGAAAACGGCCTTCAAAATAAAGCACCCTACCTAAAATCAAAGCAAGGCTGAATAACAGAAATAACATGGAGAATTCTTAGCACATACTGTTAATACATATCTTTTTGGAACAGCTTTTATTATTATAACAATTTTATTAACAAGGTACAAGTGTACCTAGTGTAAATATGTTATTAGAACTGTTTTATTATCATAAAGATTTTTCTATAACAAGTTATAACACTCTTAAATGTGTTTTTAGAACTCTTATTAATACAGGACTGTCTCAGAAAATTTGAATATTGTAATGAAGTTCTTTATTTTCTGTAATGCAACTAAAAAAACAAGTGTCATACATTCTGGAGTCATTACAAATCAACTGAAATATTGCAAGCTTTTTATTGTTTTAATATTGCTGATTATGGCATACAGCATAAGAAAAATTAAATATCCTATCTCAAAATATTAGAATATTTCCTCAGACCAAGTAAAAAAAAAGATTTATAACAGCAATACAAAATCAAACATTTGAAAATGTCCCTTAATGCACTCAGTATTTGGTTGGGAATCCTTTTGCACGGATTACTGCAACCAATGCGGCGTGGCATGGAGGCAATCAGCCTGTGGCATTGCTGAGGTGTTATGGATGCCCAGGATGCTTCAATAGCGGCCTTTAGCTCATTTGCATTGTTGGGTCTGGTGTCTTTCAGCTTCTTCTTCACAAATACCCCACAAATTCTCTATGGCATTCAGGTCAGGGGAATTGGCAGGGCAATCGAGGACAGTAATGCCATGGTCAGTACACCATTTACTGGTGGTTTTGGCACTGTGGGCAGGTGCCAGATCATGCTAGAAAATAAAATCATCATCTCCATAGAGCTTTTCAGCAGACGGAAGCATGTAGTGCTCTAAAATCTGCATTTACTCTGAACTTGATGAAACACAGTGGACCAACACCAGCAGCTGACATGGCTCCCCAAACCATCGCTGACTGTGGGAACTTCACACTGGATTTCAAGCAACTTGGATTTTGCTCCTCTCCAGCATTTCTCCAGACTCTGGCGCCTTGACTTCCAAATTAAATACAAAACTTGCATTCGTCTGAAAAGAGGACTTTGGACCACTCTGGAACTGTCCAGTGCTTCTTTTCCATAGCCCAAGGCAGACGCTTCTTCTGACCATTCAGGAAGTGGTGAGAGGACGCTGGCGTCTCGCTTGTTCGCCGCTTCTCCTTCCTTAGTTTTAGTTTCTATGCGACTTAGTATCTTTTTCTTTTGTTTTGTTTTGTTTTATACTAAGTGTGTATTAAGTGTGTAGCTTTCTACTTGTCAACTTTTACCCACTTCGTCACCTGGCATCAGCTTGGATTACTTTATGACAGATGACAGATGTTTCACTCACCCGCTGCTCCACTGATTCTCCTGGCTACCATTGCCCAGCAACAACCTGCCGCTACGAGCTGTTTCCCGGACTTTTATCCCGGATCGCACCGCGGATAGCCCTCCTGACTACCCGCCGACTGTCTGGTTAGCTGGCGGCTTCAGGGCTAGCCGGCAACCAGCAACATCAGTACAGTTCCCCGCGACCAGTGGGCCGCGTAACTGGACGCCCCCGGCTTTCTGTGCCATTCTCTGCCACTGTGTGAGGTATCCCCGGACAGCCCTCCAGCTGTCGGTGCGATTAGTCCTTGTTGACTGGGATCGCTGCCTCCACAGTTAGCTCCCTGCTAACTAGCCGCCGCTCCGCGGCTGGTGGCTAACAGCTCGCCACAGTTAGCTCCCTGCTAACTAGCCGCCGCTCTGCAGCTGGTGGCTAACAGCTAGCCACAGTTAGCTCCCTGCTAACTCCCGCAAATCACGGACCGCTGTCCCTCCACCAACTCCTCTCTCCTCTCCTCTGTCATGCTGTGGATCGTCGCGCTGTGCCTGTCTCTCCATCTCTGGCCAACAAGTGTGCAGCCGTCGGCCAACGATCCCAGGCTAACATCCACCACTGCCAGCATGCTACTCAAATACTCCGCTCTGCAACTCCTCAAACTCAACAACCACACCACCATACCTCCAGACATCACAGCAACCATCAAAACACACGGACTGTTTCGCCGACCCAGATACATCCACAGAAGCTCCCGCAGAAAGTTTATTTACTCCCGGACTGAACAACACTGCATCCCATCACTCTGGTCACGCAACCGATCCACCCCCAGTGACGTCACACGTCATCACAATAACAAACCACACGTGCGCTCTGCCTATCTACAACCGTTAACCAAAGCTCCCCCACCCATCCAACGTCCAAGCCCACACTCGAAATTTGGCACTGATGGAAATAGAGCGCGGAGTGCGCCAGGTCCGTACTACTTAGTACGTACACGCGGCTTCTAGGAGTAAATGCGCGGGCGGACGCTTCCCCATGTATTAGGGAAACATAGTAATTGCAGGAAAAATGACCCCAAAAAAACGTTTAATAATAGAATTTATTCAGGTTTGGCGGGCCGGATTAAACGGCCCCGTGGGCCGGATGTGGCCCGCGGGGCGTAGTTTGCCCATGGTCAGGTTTAGCCTGTTGTTGCTGGTTCATGTGTGTTCTTGTTGTTAGGTTTCGTCAAATACATTTCCCCAAAATGCAAAATAAACTCCGGTGCAACATATATGTTTTTTTCCTCTTTGTTGTGCATTTTATGGCCGGTGCGACCTGTACGCCGGAGCGACTTTTAGTCCCAAAATTACGGTGTTATATGGAAGCATAAATTACTCATTTTTATAAGTAATTGTTTTAAAATCATTTTATAACAGATTTGGGACGACAACAGTTCAGTTTGTCCACTTACTAACGTCCTGCTATGCTGTTTTAGGTTACGAGGTAGTTTTTGTCTTGTGACATGCAGGATCAAGGTGAGCGCTAAATGTTTTTTACTCTGAGCTGCCGTTTGGTGCGTAGACACAAACAACAGTCAGGACCCGTCCCCCAATCAGGGAAGAGGAATAAAAACACCCTTGGAAACCAAAACTTGCCCCTCGTCGTGACTCGGAGCCGCAACAAATGTTTCGGATTTGTGTAGGGTACATTGTGACAGACGGCAAACTAGCAGGTGATCGAGCGAGCGTCTGATACAAGAGCATTGCGGTCGTATGGAGCGTGTTTGAAATGAACAGCAGAGACGAAAGGAACAAGGCAAAGTGTTGTGAAATAAAATATTACCTGTAATACACATTTTGTTATTTGCTGATTGAAACTGCTAATTAAACTGTGAATTGAAACTAATAGGTGGAGAACTGAACTCTCGCTCTTTATATAGCTGACGTGTCTTGCGCAACCGTTCTGCGCATCTGTAATGGCGGCCTCCGTATGACGTCCGGTCCGCGATGGAGATTAAAAAACAAACAATATTTGACAATAACACACCATCGAGGATTGCACCATCGCATCAAACGATGTGTCGTCAATTATGAATTTTACTAAGTGTGTTGGGCAGGATGGCTGAATGCGATGCGCGATTGACAACAAACAAGAAGAAAGGTGAGTTTTATTTCGGGGGAGATTTGTCATGTCTCGTCCCCAGTTTTGCTATGTGTCTAGGTTGCCATAGTTTCTGTTCGTGTCACCCCGCTCTTCCTGTGTCACCTCAATCGATGTAACGTGTTTTGTATTTAAGTCCTGTCTGCCCCTCGCTCACCGTTGGATCATTGCATGTGTTACTGTCATTCTGTTCCTGTCTTTGGTAATGTCACCCTGTCTTTTTGTTCCACGACTTTGTCGGTCAGTCCTGTTGTTGGTTTTGTTGTACCATGACTTTATTTTAAAAAAAAAAATAAATAAATAAAAAAAATGTACCCATGTATAATACGCACCCCAGATTTTAGGACAATAAATTAGTAAAATATTGCGCACTATACACGGAAAAAAACGGTATTTCTTCCGATATGTAATAGTCCAATATGTTAAAAAATTAAGTATAGCAGATTTGTTGTGTTTAATAATAATCTCATTTTCAGTTGCATCTACCTAGCATTAATTATATCTACTCAATTTTCTGAGTGATTTGAATTTAAGGGTTACTATTGCATTGACTTAAAATTGTATTTAAATCAACTCGATATTATATTTCGTGGAACTCAATGTCGCTGAGTACCATCTACTTAAATTCTTTAATTACATTTATTTAATGTAAATATAAATGATTTCACAGCTTTCAAATTGTCTCAATATTTTGAAGTGTAAAATTTTACAGAGATTAAAATAAGTAGAGCATGGTTTAAGTTTTTAGAGTGTGAGTGATAGTCAGTCGTTACATAATACAGAACAATGGTTTGACTTCAGATCAGCAAATATGCCCAAGCAGTACCTCCACAAAAAGGATGCGAACAAATTCTGTGAAACCAGTGTAAAAGTTGGTGCAAAGCCCTGTATTATCTAACTAGACCAGGGGTGGGCAAACTACGGCCCGCGGGCCACATCCGGCCCACGGGACCGTTTAATCCGGCCCGCCAACCCTGAACAAATTGTATTATTAAACTTTTTTTTTTTTTGGTCATTTTGCCTGCAATGACTGCGTTTACCCAGTAGATGGGGAAGCGCTCGCCTGCGCATTTACTACCGGAAGCCGTGTCAGAAAGCTCGGTGCACACTCACAAGTGCGTGTACGTGTACATGGCGCACTCGCGCTCTATTTGTATCAGTCCCAAATTTAGAGCGTGGGCTGTGACGAAAGCATTCTTGTGATTTGCGCGCTGAGCTTTCAGATCCAGTTTTGCGCTAAAGCCACCCACAAACCTTCCCCTGGAATCCTTCCATTAAAATGAGTCGCCCAAGGAAAAAAGCAAGGTGGACACAGTGCCGAGTGTTTAAAAGAGAGTGGCCAATTTGGCTCGACGTACACGACGTGACGTTCAGCCACATGAACGTCAACATCAACCCGTCACAGATCGAGGTAAACGGACCAACACCTCAGATCTCTCCTAAGAATTGCCATAACAAATTTTACTCCAGACTATGACGCACTAGCAAAAAATCACTGATAGCAGTTTTTTAGTGAATTATTAAAAAAAATTCTCAATGCTGTTAATAAATGCATTTGTTTTCAAAAAACTTATTTGGAATATCCATGCTTTACTACCTACTAAAGGCCAAAATCTTTTATGCAATGACCTTTACAGGTCCCTTATATTACTTCACACAAACACTACGTCCATCTGCTCCTGGTTCGGCCCTCCGGTCCAAATTTAGAACCCAGTTCGGCCCGCAAGTCAAAAAGTTTGCCCACCCCTGAACTAGACTGTTTGTCAAGATGTTTTTAATTGAAATGGCTTTATTTTAGTGAATATGATTTTCAGTTCTTTAAAACCTTTAAATTATTGTAAATCTGTACTTTGTAATGATTTGGAACAATGCATTATATTTTTATTGTATTTTTTGGAAAATTGTAAAACTGTGAGGTTATTTTCAAAATGGGTTCATGACTTAAAATGTATACCAAGTGTTAACAGTGTAACTGTTTCGAAATGCACCGGAAAACCGAAGTTAAAAAGTACTTTGGTCCAACTACTCGTTCTGTCATCCTGAACCGTGGTTTCGCCGCGCATGTCATAATTCCGAGGAGCACTTGAAAGCTGCATAACCTCACACGCGAGTTAACAGCAATGACGGACAAAGTTGCCCCAGCAGCATCCCCGGACATATTTGGGTCGGCCGTCCGGACGCACTTTGAATCTCTGATTAAGACGCCAGAGGATGGTGGTCGCGTCGTTACCCGAACGCAAGTTGTCGTTTGCATTCAATATGAAACTGTCTGTGGGAGAGAACGGTAGCACGTCAAAAATGCTCGCAAATAAGAGGAGATATCACGCCGGCACTGAGCTCACTCAGCCCGACGTAGCAGTAAAACCACAACAGCAGCCAAATATTCATGAGGCCTTCAAAGCGAAACTTGGTCCAGATTCAGAGCGAGCAAAACCAATTCTTAAGGCAGCTAATTTTCCCACATAGCTAAGTTGGCTAAACGCTATCTTGGAGTCCCAGCAGCACCTGTTGGTTGTGAGACGCTTTTCTCTTCTTCAGTTAATAATAATAATACATACAATTTGTATAGCGCTTTTCAAAGACCCAAAGACGCTTACAGGGAAACAAAGGTGAGGACATACATAGAGAGAGACAATGGCATAAAGTTGGGAACAGGGCACTGGTTATTGGTAGGGGAGATTGTATGCTAGTGAAAAAAGGTACGTTTTTAGACGGGACTTAAATATGGGGAGTGAGGGTGAGTCGCAGACAGATTGTGGGATAGAGTTCCAGAGTCGGGGTGCTGTGCAGGAGAAGGCTCTGTCACCGAAGGATTTGAGTTTGTTTTTTGGGACTGTCAGACGAGAAATAGTGGAGGATCGGAGGGGACGGGTGGGGCGGTAGGGGATAAGGAAGCTGGACAGGTAAGGGGGAGCCAGGTGGTGAAGGGTTTTGAAGGTGAGGAGGAGTATCTTGAAGATGATGCGCTGTTTGATGGGGAGCCAGTGAAGTGAGTGGAGAATGGGAGTGATGTATTCGCAGGACCCGGTGTGGGTAAGGAGGCGGGCAGCAGAGTTGTGGACTAGTTGAAGTCTATGGGGTGAGTGAGAAGTGATGCCAGTGAGAAGGGAGTTGCAGTAGTCAAGCCGAGATGAGATGAAGGCATGGATGAGGGATTCAGTGGCAGGGAGAGAGAGCCATGGTCGGATTTTGGCGATGCGGCGGAGGTGGAAGTAGGGGGTCTTGACAACAGAACTGACATGAGGGTGGAAGGAAAGGGTAGGGTAGAAAAATCCACCCTGTCACCTGAGAATATAGACTCTGGTCTTTAAAGAATTTATTCGTATTCATCATTTTTCTACCTCAGACCAGTGCGAGATTTTTATTTTACATTAGACAATAGAAACTGGTTTAGAATAGAACTATTTTTTATTCAACTTTTTCCTACCTGAGAGCAGTCTACAAAGTTATTCATTCATATTTTATTCACTTAAACAATGTTGGCTGCTCTTAAGAGAAATTTTCCAAATTTATTTTTGTTATACTGGTTCAAGAACAGTTTCAATTGTTTTATTATGACAAAGTTGACTGATCATAAAACAAATTTTTATTTTAGTATTTTTGGTTAATTGAGTTAATTGAGGTTAATTAGAAGTACATTATTAATGGGGACTGGTCTAAAGAGATGTTATTATAACATATAATTGAATCACGTACATGTTCGTGATATTGCAATAAAATCAAGACATTTTGTCTGGAAGAGTTGGTATGGTGAACCGTTACACCCCTACACCCATCATTCACGTTGACTGGGAAGATCAGCACAACATTGTTGTTAGTTGTTCACTTAGCTGTGATCAACCGGAGTCAAATTCCTTGTTTGGCATGCACAAACTTGGCCAATTAAGCTGATACTGATTCTGATCATTTTAAATGCAGTGCATTGTTTTAAACAAAGAAACTGATGATAGTTTAAGTGTGCTTTTATACAAAACAAACAGCCATCCATCGAATACCGTATTGGTACGAATATAAGACGACCCTGATTATAAGACGTCCCCCTCTTTTTCAAGACTCAAATGTGAAAAAAGACTTTTTGAACACCAAATTTCATTTTTATACAGAAAATTATTACATCTGAAACAAATGATTATAACAATGTATTCGGGAGAAAAAGCATGTTATTTTGCCTCATTCAAATCATGCAAAAACTGTCTATCACAGGGGTCACCAACCTTTCTTAAACCGAGAGCTACTTCCTGGGTACTGATGAAGGCAAAGGTCTACCAGTTTGACACACACTTCTGAAATAGAACAATTTGCTCAATTGGGCTTTCACTATGTGTTATTATTGTCATTTCCAGTTCACATGTAAGTGTGATTTTAACAGGAGTAGCAAAAATACAGTCAAACCTTGGTTTTTGACCACAATCCGTTCCAGAAGGCGGTTCGAGAAGCGAATCGGTCGAATTCCGAATTTTTTTTTATCTGTTTCAAGACAAAAAAAAACGCCTTTTTTAAGCATTTTTTCATTTGCGCATATTTGTCCGATCGCGCAACTGCAGCGAAGCGCCGGACGCGCGACCGTAGCGCGTCTCCCACCGCGCAACTTCACCGCGCTACTTCACCGCGCAAAATTTATGTGGACCTCAGTGCGCAAAGAGCTTAATTTGGTCCGATCGCACAACCGCAGCGAGCCGGGTGCTCACTGTCACATTGCTTTAAGAGCGTCTTTGTGTTTTAGGGTGGCTTTACTGCTCCCACTTGCTTTCTTTGGAGGCATGATTAAAGTTGAAGTCCAATGATCGTCACACACACATCTGGGTGTGGTGAAATTTGTCCTCTGCATTTGACCCATCCCCGTGTGATTTTGATCCATCCCCTGGGGGAGAGGGGAGCAGTGAGCAGCAGCGGCGCCACGCTCGGGAATCATTTGGTGATCTAACCCCCCCAATTCCAACCCTTAATGCTGAGTGTCAAGCAGGGTAGCATCGGGTTCCATTTTATAGTCTTTTGGTATGACCCGGCCGGGGTTTGAACCCACAACCTTCCAGTCTCAGGGCGGACACTCTACCACTAGGCCACTGAGCTGGTTAATGATTAGGGGGTTAATACAATCCTCAAAGTAACGAAAATACAATAACAACGGAGTCAGTCAGCATCTGGGCCGCGCGGGATGAGCCGGGAGGACCCGAGAAAACCCGACCGCGCGGGTTTACATGTGAATTTTGTTCGACAACCGAAGCAAAAATATCTCGATTTTTTTGTTCGAATTCCGATTTCTTCGAGAACCAGGACGTTCGAAAACCGAGGTTTGACTGTAAAATAAATAGATGCAGCTCACTCACAAGTGCCGCTATTTGAGCTAATTTTCGAACAGTCCTGCGGGCGACTCATGTGGTCCTCACGGGCGGCCTGGTGCCCGCGGGCACCGTGTTGGTGACCCCTGGTCTATCACATCTTAATATCTGAACATTTAAATATGTAAACTAAAGTGCAATCACATTTGTAAATGAATGGCTGCTGGTTTTTGAAATGTAAATATACTGTGATAAAACAACAAAATTGCAATAACTGCATTAACCATCAAAGTGAAGTCTAACTGTAGTCTTGAAACAAATTTGAATAAGGAAAAACATTGCAATAAAATAATGCAAACTGCTACCGCTATTGTTGGGGAGCCTGAGGATGGTTCTGCTTTTTTCGCCCCCAGGTGTCGGTCAGAACACAGGAGGGAAGATGTGGTTTAGTTTTAATTGCTTTACTGAATTATTGGCAAAAAAGTAACAGGCACTGTGGCTCATGGGGGCATACAGGCAAACTGGCAAAAGGGTATAGGCACACGTTTGGTCGTAAGGATGTGAGGGCATGTGTGTGTAGTGTACATGGGTGAGTCTTTGGTTGTGTGAATGTGATTTTTGTGTGTGATTATTGTATGAACCGTGTGAAGGGTGTGTGGTGTGGTGTGGTGTGCGTGTGTGTGTGTGTGTGTGTGTGGTGTGCGTGTGAGTGTGTGTGTGTGTGCGTGCATGTGTGATGTGTGTGGTTCTCCAACAGACAGAAATACAGCACGTAAGTCAACTTCTGACGTCACACAACACTAGTAGACGGCACATATTACATAACTAACTGCGTGTAACGGTTCCGCTATACTTCCTTTGGCATCAGTCTGTCTCGAGAGACAATGGTAGCGCCATGGAGCATGGAATCACTGGAGTAATGTACAGCGTCTTGAGTGGCTCAGCAGTCCGATTCTGGCATGACAGTCTCTCCCACAAGCCGGACATACAAATTGAGTTGGTTGCTCTTGGGCCTGACCTTCCTGTCTCTGTTTCCTGCATTCACGCTTGCTTTCCAAAAGCTGGATTCTTTTTTCCTCGCCTTTCCTGACTCCTTCATGAATGGCTTGGCACCAGGACTTATGATCTATTGCTTGAAGTTCCAAATTTTTCGTGTCGATACCTGTAAGGACCTCTTTTACACACATCCTTAAAGCGCAGCATTGGACGACCCATCGGGCGATGTCTTGAAGCGAGCTCAGCATAGAGTAAATCTTTTGGGATCCTCCCATCATTCATGCGGCGCACATGTCCAAGCCATCTCTTTCAACGTTGACAAAGCAGGAGATGCATACTGAGGGAACCAGCCTTTTCCAGCACCGAAGTGTTCGTGACGCGCTCTTGCCAAGTGATGTTCAGAATCCGACGTAGATACCGGATGTGAAACTTTTCCAGTCGGTCCTCTTGGCAAGCATAGGTGGTCCATGACTCACTACCGTACAGCAATGTTCCGAGGATGCAAGCCTGGTACACTTTGAGCTTGGTGTTCACTGTGAGTTTTTGGTTACCCCGTACTCGCTTGTGAAGCTTAGCCATAACGGCTGAGGCTTTGCCTATGTGCTTTGAGATTTCAGCATCCAATGCTGGCGACTGTTGAGCCCAGGTAGACATATTCATCCAGAACTTCAAGCTGATTGTTTTCTACACTGATTGACGGTGGTACCTGTATGTTCTGACCCATGACTTTGGTCTTGGTGATGTTCATCGACAGTCCAAATGCTTTACAAGCATTAGTAAAACTGTCCATCAATTGTTGAAGATCACTCTCTCTAAAAAGGTGCGGACCTTGGATTTACTCTTTCGGCGAGATAGGTTGAACAACTTTCCGTCGCTCCTAGTATGAAGATAGATGCCTTCTTCAGAGTGAATGCCAACTTGAGCATTTGTGAAAAGAATATTCCAAATAATGTTGGAGCCAGAGTACAACCCTGTTTCACCCCATTCTTTGTGGTGAATGGTTCCGATGATGTGCTGTCGAAGTTAACGGTGCACTGCGTATTTTCATGGAAGGAGGTTGTGATGCTGAGCAACTGCGGAGGACAGCTAATCTTCTTCAGCATTTGGAATAAACCACTTCGGCTCACCAAATCAAAAGCTTTGGTAAGATAAATAAATGCAATACTAAATAACCATAAATGAAATACTCTCGGCAACACACCAAACATAAGTCATCGAAACAACAAAATACATTTGCTGGCGACCGTTAGTCGCCGTGCCGCTGCGTAACGGCGGTAGTCATGAGTGTACGCTACTTGTACGATGCGAGGCAAACTTGAAGGAGCGCGCCGGAGCTGTCAGTCAAACGGCGCCACGAAGCAAACCGCGACAAACGGCCCAACAGTGTGGACAGTAATAATGAAAGTATTCGACCCCCTTGAACCTTTCAACATTTCGCCACATTTCAGGCTTCAAACAAAGATATAAAATTTTAATTCTTTGTCATGAATCAACAGCAAGTGGGACACAATCGTGAAGTGGAACGAAATTTATTGGATAATTTAAACTTTTTTAAACAAATAAAAAACTGAAAAGTGGGGCGTGCAATATTATTTGGCCCCTTTACTTTCAGTGCAGCAAACTCACTCCAGAAGTTCAGTGAGGATCGTTGAATGATCCAATGTTGTCCGAAATGACTGATGATGATAAATAGAATGCACCTGTGTGTAATCAAGTCTCCGTATAAATGCACCTGCTCTTTGATAGTCTCAGGGTTCTGTTTAAAGCGCAGACAGAACCATGAAGACAAAGGAACACACCAGGCAGGTCCGACATACTGTTGTGGAAAAGTTTAAAGCCGGATTTGGATACAAAAATATTTCCCAAGCTTTAAACAGCTCAAGGAGCACTGTGCCAGCAATTATATTGAAATGGAAGGAGTATCAGACCACTGCAAATCTACCAAGATCCGGCCGTCCCTCCAAACTTTCATCTCAAACAAGGAGAAGACTGATCAGAGATGCAGCCAAGAGGCCCATGATCACTCTGGATTAACTGCAGATAACTACAGCTGAGGTGGGAGAGTCTGTCCATAGGACAACAATCAGTCGTCCATCCATCCATCCATTTTCTGTACCGCTGTATCCCCACGGGGGTCGCGGGCTTGCTGGAGCCTATCCCAGCTGTCATCGGGCAGTAGGCTGGGGACACCCTGAACCGGTTGCCAGCCAATCGCAGGGCACACAGAGACGAACAACCATCCGCACACGCACTCACACCTAGGGGCAATTTGGAGCGCTCGATCAGCCTACCAAGCATGTTTTTGGGGATGTGGGAGGAAACACACAATCACAGCAACATACTCAGTCAATACCAGCAACATTTAACTTACCGCTGCGCACAAGTGAATGGGTATGTCTAGACCACGAATGTAAGACGACCCCCACTTTTTCAGTCTTATTTCAATGCAGAAAACATCGGTACATTATTAAAAATATGCATTTTTGTGAGAAAGTCTGTAAATACACTCACGTTGTAAATGTTGAACAGGCCACGGTGAGACAAAGGTGTTCTCTGCTGCAGCCTCAGATCTCCACTAATGAACAGCTTTGCTCCAGAAACAGAAGAGGAATGTTGCATGTAGGCCAGGCTCTGCATCACCACTGTTGACTTGGTCTAACAAACACACAGAGAATATCATTTGTTTGGCTCATGTCTCTCTAGGGGGGTATTCCAGAAAGCAAGTTCAACATACTCTGAGTCTATCCCTGAACTCTGTAATTTGAAATTCAAGTGACGTCAGCAGCGCGACGCGGCATGGCGCGGCGGTTGTTTACATAAAGGACAAAGATTGATCAGGGATGACGAAGATGACGAAGGGCCCTACGTACTACCGGCATCATTAGCGGCTTTGTTTCTAAGTGACACGGCGGACGTTTTAGAGCTAATCATTCCACTGAGACAGCACTTGCTAAAGTGACTAATGATCTCCTCGTAGCTATGGATTCAAACATTTCGTCTGTACTGTTACTACTCGATCTTAGTGCTGCCTTCGACACTGTAGACTTCGATATTTTATTAGGGCGTCTTAAAAGTTGTGTTGGTATTTCAGGGTCAGCACTAGGCTGGTTCCATTCCTATCTATCAAACAGGACGCACCGAGTGGTCCATGGCAATGCGTCCTCGGAGCTCTATAATGTTACATGTGGTGTCCCACAGGGATCGGTTCTCGGACCAATTCTTTTTAATATTTATATGATTCCGCTTGGGGACATAATACGTAAATATAATATTAGTTTTCAATGCTATGCGGATGACACCCAATTATATATGCCGTTATCGATGACAGATCCGCGGGATTGTTGTAATCTTGAGAAGTGCCTTGCGGAGATCAAGCAATGGATGTCTCTCAACTTCCTTCGTCTTAACCCAGATAAAACTGAGATGTTGATAATTGGTCCAGCTCGTTATCAACACTTATTCAAGGAAACCGCTATAACTATAGATAACCGTACTATCACTCAAAGCGATACTGTAACTAATCTCGGGGTAATATTTGACCAAACTCTCTCCTTTCAAAAGCACATGAAGAATATAACCAGAATTGCGTTTTTTCACCTTCGTAATATTGCAAAGATTCGTCCGATCCTCTCGACCGGTGATGCGGAAACTATTATACATGCGTTCGTCACGTCGCGCCTGGACTACTGTAATGTACTATTTTCGGGTCTTCCTAAGTCCCGCATCAAAAGTCTACAGTTAGTACAAAATGCCGCTGCAAGGCTGCTCTCTCGGACAAGAAAATTTGATCACATTACCCCAATACTAGCCAACTTACATTGGCTTCCGGTCCATTTAAGATGTGACTTCAAGGTTCTTCTATTAACCTATAAATCGCTGCATGGCTTAGCGCCTTCATATCTCGTCGACCTAGTTGTTCCTTATGTTCCGTCTCGTAACCTTCGTTCGCAAAACGCTACCCTTTTAGCGACACCGAGGGCTAAGAAAATGTCTGCAGGCTCTAGAGCATTTTCTATTCGGGCTCCAGAGCTTTGGAATGCCCTACCAATGGATATTAGGACTGCTACCTCAGTAGAAACATTTAAGACACGTTTAAAGACACATTTCTATGACATGGCCTTTAACTAACCTGTAGTGGCCGATTCGGCTGGAGTTTGTTTTCTCTCCCTCCCCACCCCCTCCCTCCCCCCTCCCCGGCCGGGGAGGTGGTTAGGTGGTACCCATGCTGACAGCGGCTATCTGGATTCTCGTGGCCAATTCAGGATAGGGGAACTGCAGCTCAACCTCCTCGAAGAGCACTGCCAGGACAATTGAGGGCTCCTTTCGGCAGCCCTCTGCTGTGACATGGACATCCACTTTTTATTTAATTGATTTTCATGTTGTATCATTTGTGCCCTCTCTGCATCCATTTCAACCTGGTGATCCTGAAAGGGGGATCCTTCCATCTGTGGTCCCTTCTCAAGGTTTCTCATTTTCCCCCTGCTAGGGGTTTTTAAGTTTTTCCTTGCCCTTTTGGGAGCTTAAGATCAGGGGATGCTTTGAGAATAATTGTCAATTTCTGTCTATGTGAAGCCCTTTGAGACTGCTTGTGATTTAGGGCTATACAAATAAACTTGACTTGACTTGACTTGACGAAGAGTTTGAAGGATTTAAGGATTTGGAGTGACACAGAAGGTTTGAAAAACACACAGAGAATATCATTTGTTTGGCTCATGTCTCTCTAGGGGGGTATTCCAGAAAGCAAGTTCAACATACTCTGAGTCTATCCCTGAACTCTGAGTTGAGAGACTGAGTATTCGGTTTCAGAAAAACTTATCTGAGTTACCGTAATTTTCGGACTATAAGTCGCGTTTTTTTTCATAGTTTGGGTGGGGGGGGGCGATTTATAATGAGGAGCGACTTAAAAAAAAAAAAACTGGAACCGCGATGTAGCAAGGGATTACTGTAATTTGAATTTCAAGTGACGTCAGCAGAGCGACGCGGCGTGGCGCGGCGGTTGTTTACATAAAGGACAAAGATTGATCACGGGATGACGAAGATGACGAAGGGCCCTACGTACTACCGGCATCATTAGCGGCTTTGTTTCTAAGTGACACGGCGGACGAAGAGTTTGAAGGATTTAAGGATTTGGAGTGACACAGAATGTTTGAAAAACTATTATGGCTTTTACGCACCCCCGGTCCTACTCTGAGGAGCTCTCTTTCACCTCCGTGGATTGAAGTCGCCGCTCGGCCGGGTGGCTCTCCAGGGACGGTGGATGGGGCTCGGACATGGCTTTTACGCACGCCCGGTCCTACTCTAGGGAGCTCTCTTTCACCTCCGTGGATGGAAGTCGAAGGCCGGCGCTCGGCCGGGTGGCTGTCCGGGGACGGTGGATGGGGCTCGGTCATGGCTTTTACGCACGCCCGGTCCTATTCTATGGATCTCTCTTCCACTTCCGTGGCTGGAAGTCCACGCCGCCACATGCCTGGAAGTTTGTTTTGTTAAATAAAGAGCCGTTTACCAAACCCACGTCTTTCCTTGTACTTTCTTAAGGCTACAATATAGTTAGTTATATACTAGATCTGTGGAATAACGACGAGGCTGACGTCAGGGCTCACGCGCGGCGTTGTTGACAAAGGACGAGGAATTTGATCGATGGATTTAATGATTTAGAGTGCACAGATGGTTTGATAATATTATTGCTTGTATAATAGTTATTTGATTTCTAATTTATATATCGTTATATGGGCCTGTGGAATATTTTGAAGTGCAACCGCCGTCAGCGGCGCGCACACATTGTTGACAAAGGACGATCGATGGATTTAATGAATTAGAGTGACACAGATGGTTTTATAAACATCTTATCTATGTAATAGTTTTTTTTAAATAACTCTGAATGTTACGTCAGGGCCGTTCTCAGCTCTTCGTTTGTGTTTATGTCGCGTTAGCATACCTATCGTTTAGCCTGTTGTTGCTCGCTCATGACTGTTCTTGGTGTTGGATTTTGTCGAATACATTGCCCCCCAAAATGTGACTTATACTCACTCCGGAGCGACTTATAGATGTTTTTTTTCACTTTTTTTGGCATTTTATGCCTGATGCAACTTGTACTCCGGAGCGACTTATAGTCTGAAAATTACGGTAGTTCAATCAACTCTGAGTATGTTAACCTTGAGTTACACACGTGCACAACCACTATAAAAAGCCATCATCAACGGAGCACCGACACCATGAGTCACCATGACAACTGAGGCTCTTTGCGGTACACAGTTAAAAAATGTGGCTCTTAGTCTCTGACTGGTTGGCCACCCCTGTTTTATACTGTGAAGTGGCATGGTGGTACGAGATTGTGTAAAATTAGGTATTGAATTTGGCCCAGGCACATTGGCTATCCCAAAACATGTAATAGTTCAAAATTTCACGAGGCGATGGTGTTAAAGCTTGACATAAGGGTGACCTGATGGAAATGAACAAATCTAATAAATTAAATTGTTAGCAATTGGGAGGACACGACCTGCTCAAACACGTAGCAGCGCACGATTTTGGAATATGAGTTTGCTATGCCATAATTTTAAGATGCAACAGCTTGAGCAATATCAACATATGTGTTTAAGTTGGAGGAACCCATTATTGTGTTAAGATAAGATAAGATAAGATAAGATAAGATAAGATAATCCTTTATTATTCCCTCAATGGGGAAACTCCTGTGTTAGCAGCAGTACACTTAACATATACACACACACACACGCATGCGGGGAAGGGGGTAAAGATTTTAAGAAGTAGAAGGTATATATAATTAAAAAAAATATGGACAGTGTATACAAAATACTGGAAATATACAGTGGAGATAAAAAAATATTAGATAAAAAAATAGTGCAAAAAAAGTGCAAAGAAAGCAGGTAAAAGAGTGTGAGGTAGACAGATATTGCACATAGTGTGATTGCACATATGGTTATTGCACGTTATTGCATGTTATTTTGTCCGTTAGCTACGATGGTCGGCCTGGTTGTACAGTCTGATGGCAGCAGGGAGGAAGGACCTGCGATGCCTCTCGGTGGTGCATCGTGGGTGACGAAGCCGGTCGCTGATGGAGCTCTCCAGGGCTCTGACAGTCTCATGAAGGGGGTGGAAGACATTGTCCATGATGGAGGACAGCTTAGCCACCATCCTCCTCTCCCCCACCACCTCCACCCGGTCCAGACTGCAGCCCAGGACAGCGCCGGCTTTCTTCACCACCTTGTCCAGCCTCTTCCTCTCCGCTGCAGTGATGCCGCTGCTCCAGCAGACCACCCCATAAAAAATGGCGGACGCCACCACAGAGTCATAGAAGGTCCTCAGGAGGCCGTCCCTCACTCCGAAGGACCTCAGTCTGCGCAGCAGGTGGAGTCTGCTTTGGCCCTTCTTGTATAGGGCCTGAGTGTTAACAGTCCAGTCCAGTTTATTGTTCAGGTGAACACCCAGGAACTTGTAAGACTCCACAATCTCTATGTCCGTTCCCTGGATGTTCACCGGCGAGGGGGGGACTTTGCGCCGGCGGAAGTCTACCACCAGCTCCTTCGTTTTCCCAGAGTTAATTTGGAGGCGGTTCCGCCGGCACCAGTCCCCGAATCTGTGATTCAGTTCTCGGTACTCCGTCTCGTCTCCGTTGTTAATGAGACCAACGATGGCGGAGTCATCCGAGAACTTCTGGAGGTGGCAGGTTGATGTGTGGTGGGTGAAGTCAGCTGTGTAGATGGTGAAGAGGAGGGGGGCCAGGACGGTCCCCTGTGGAGCTCCTGTGCTGCAGACCACCGTGTCAGACACACGGCCTCCTGTCCTCACAAACTGCGGTCTGTTTGTGAGGAAGTCCAGGACCCATGATGTCAGCTGCTGGCAGGCTCCAGCATGGTGCAGTTTGTTCCCCAGCAGTTCTGGCTGGATGGTGTTGAAGGCACTGGAGAAATCATAAAACATGATCCTCACAGTGCTTCCAGCCCGCTCCAGGTGAGCCAGGGACCTCTGCATGAGGAAGATGACGGCGTCCTCAACCCCGATGCTCGGCCGGTAGGCGAACTGCAGGGGGTCGGCGGAGGAGCTCACCAGGGGGCGCAGGTGGTGGAGGACCAGCCTCTCCAGGGTCTTCGCCAGGTGGGATGTCAGGGCCACCGGCCGGTAGTGGTTGAAGTCACTGGGGCGAGATGACTTGGGCACTGGTACCACGCAGGACGTCTTCCACAGCTGTGGTACCCTGTGCAGCCTCAGGCTCATGTTGAATATGTGCTCCACAATCCCGCACAGTTGCCCGGAGCAGGATCTGAGCAGCCTGGAGGTGATGCCATCTGGACCCGTCGCCTTCTTCACCTTGAGCCTGGCCAGTCCTCTCTCCACCTGGGCTGTGGAGAGCACCATGCTGGGTGGTGGGGTGGTGGGTGGGGTGGGGTGGGCTGCAGGGGGGATGGTTGGTGGGTTCGGTGGAGTTGAGAATGGGCTGGGGGGTCTTGGAGGGGGTGTAGCAGGGGGCGGGGTTGAGGTGAGAGTCCTCGGAGCAGAAGAGGCTCCAGTCGGGGGAAGTTGCAGCAGGGCTGGGTGGGTGGGGGGAGGAGTGGATGTTTGTTCAAACCGGTTGAAGAACCGGTTCAGGTCATTCACCCACTCCTGATCCCTGTCCAGCGCAGGTCTGGAGTTGCTACGTCCTGAGATGGTGTTCAGGCTCCTCCAGACCCCGCTGATGTCGTCCCGCTGCAGTTGGTCTTCCATCCTCTTCCTGTAGTTGCTCTTCCCCTCCCTGATCTTCTTCCTCAAGTCCCTCTGCACCGTTTTCAGCAGGTCCCTGTCTCCCGATTTAAAGACCCTCCTTTTGTCCCTGAGCAGGTCTTTGATCTCAGGGGTGATCCAAGGTTTGCTGTTTGCAAAAACTCTGACTGTTTTGGTGGGTATGGTGGAGTCTACACAAAAGTTAATGTAGTCCGTGACGCAGCTGGTGAGACCGTCGATGTCGTCCCCGTAGTCCTCACAGAACACGTCCCACATCGTGGTCTCAAAACAGTCCTGAAGAGTCTCCAGAGATTCTTCAGACCAGATCTGTCTGGTGTGGGTGACTGCTGGTTGCCTGTGCACCAGAGGCTGATACAGGGGGAGAAGGTGGATCAGATCGTGATCAGATATTCCAAGGGGGGGGAGGGGGGATGATGTATATGCCTCCTTAAGGTTGGCATAAAAAAGGTCCAGTGTTTTATTTCCTCTGGTACTGCAGGTGACATATTGGCTGAAAGTTGGAAGCGTGGATGAAGGAGAGGCATGGTTGAAGTCCCCGGTAACAAGGAGGAGGGCATGTGGATGCTGTGTTTGCAGCCTGCTTACACAGCTGTGCAGGACATCGCGGGCTGCGTCGGCATTAGCATTTGGGGGGACATACGCAGTTATCGCGATAACGTGCGAGAGTTCCCGCGGCAGGTAGTGTGGCCTCAAGCTAACGGCTAGCAGCTCAATGTCCGCGCTGCAGAGTTGCTCCTTGATAGTGATGTGCCCAGGGTTACACCATCTATCGTTCACAAACACAGCAAGCCCCCCTCCTTTCCTCTTACCGCTCTCTCGTGTCCTGTCTGCCCTTATCAGGTTGAATCCGTCCAGAGCGACGACAGAGTCCGGTGTTTGCTCCGTTAGCCAGGTTTCCGTGAATAGCAGCATGCTACATTCCCTGTATTCCCGTTGGTGCCGTGCCAGCGCCGTTAGCTCATCCATTTTATTGCAAATGGATCTCACATTCCCGGTGATGATGGTGGGGAGTGTGGGCTTGAAGCGGCGTTTATTTTTTCGGCACATAACACCCGAGCGTTGTCCTCTTTTCCTCCTCTTCAGCTCGGGGGAAACATTGGGCTTGTAGCCTGTTAGCTTCCCTTGGCTACAGAGGGCTAACAGCTGACCACGGGTGTAAACAATGGAGCGTTTACTGCCTGCTTCGGCGGTTGCTGGGATGATGAACCAGGTGAAAAATAGATAAAATAAGACGGCCAGCCTCACTGTTTTCGCAAACATGTTTCTGCCCGGTAAAAAGAAAGCACAGGACTGAAAAAAAAGAAAAGAGAGTAAAAAAAGAACATATAAAACGAGACAATATACAGACGAGTCGACGGAGCTGCTGCAAACGTGTCGCCACTACCGCGGCGCCAAACGAAAAAAAAAAAGTACTATTATGTGTTGAGACTAATCTTTATTAGACAAGATATATGTGATTCATGTTGCAATGTTTTGTCCAACCTGTATTTAACATTGGTGTTCCATCCATACCTGAATGTATTAAGTTGAGAGGAGAGATTAAGGGCAAATACTAAAAGAAAGAACGAGCAAAACAGGAAACATCTGTTTCCGGTGATTGCTGCTTGAAGCAAGGTTACCAAGACAACCAGTGTTGCACCACATATTACGATGAGGTAATGCCAGAAGCCTATAAA
This sequence comes from Syngnathus typhle, assembly GCF_033458585.1. Taxonomy (NCBI): domain Eukaryota; kingdom Metazoa; phylum Chordata; class Actinopteri; order Syngnathiformes; family Syngnathidae; genus Syngnathus; species Syngnathus typhle. Next base: position 1,276,850 of record NC_083744.1, read on the forward strand.
TATGTTGCCCGGACACAGAGCGGGCGCGCTTCTTCCTGGTCAGGGCGATGGCCGTGACGCTGCCCGGAGTAAACGAACGAAGATGGATTTTTCCTTCTTTTTGAGATTGAACCAAAATCTACTAAAATGAATTTCCAGAGTCTTCGAATTGGACTTTGTCAAATTTTAAGCTTCGAGGAAGGCAGAGGAGACAGCCGCTCCCGGCAGAAAGGGGAAGTCGCCAATTTTACTTTTTTGACTAGGCTCCTCACGGCCAGACCTTTCCTCTTTTTTAAACAAAATTCGGATTTTGGAACAAAGGAGAGCCGATCACTCGACTTGTTCAACCAAATAGGATTTTAGGCCTTAAGTCTCCTCTTTTGTTCTGTGTGGGTGAGTTTTTTGTTTTCTCGACTTGTAATTCTTTTTCTTGCTTATTCATTAAATCTCTTCTTAAGCCTTAATTCGGTTATCGATTATTTCGTATTAACTATGTTGAGCATGGTTTTATATGCGGTAATTACAACTTTAAAATGTCTTTATTTCCCGATCATAGTCATTCTTTAAATCCGTTCAATTATTTTTTAAGTGAAGACAGCTTTAATCCTTAACATCAGGAATTGTCAGATCTGGTTCGAAGAAGTTATCTTGAGCTCAGCTAGGGCGAGGGTGCTCTAGTAAATTAACGAATCCTTGAGGTCTTAACAAAGGCATCTAAAAAATATCCGTAACGTAATACCAGCATCAAACAACCGAAGGGAGCCATCATTACGGCGCAGTCATTTCGACGACTCGTCTCGAATTGAGTTACTCGGCTCGCGCGTCGGATGACTTTAGCGGGATTGGCGTCGTATAGAAACTAGATTGATTCTAATAGAATTAATTTAACTCGGGTGGTCAGCTACGGACGAGTCCCTTCGCCCCGGCTTACTCAACCCGTTACAGGGGAGCCGGAGGCACTTTAATAAAAAGTGCGCGTTTGACAATACCTATCGTAGTCATTTAAAATGTGACACTGTAACCTACACCAACACTCATTAAAATACTATTTTAAAACAAACATTGAGTTCTCCTCAGCCAACTGAAAAAAGTAATTATAAATATAAATAATTCCCGATGTTATTAAAAAAAAATGCCTTTGCTGTGTGTGGGAATCGAACTTGGGGTGCCTGTACACAAGACAGGCAAGTGTACCACTACACCAGGGGCGGCCAACCAGTCAGAGACTAAGAGCCACATTTTTTACCGTGTCATCGCAAAGAGCCACATCATACACATGAGCACACATGAACCCCCCCCCCCCACACACACACACACACAAACACGCGCATACACACACACACACACACACACACACCTCTGCTCACCCAAATTTATTGTGTGACATTATTATGTCACGCACCAACATGATAATGACAAATTGACTCCGGCAGTACTAAAACCACAGACCAAAGACCACATTTTCAACAATGAACATTGTGTGCATTATATCACACAGACAAACTCTCAGTTCAACAAATTCCACAAACAAAAACATACGTTTTTTCACTTACTATGTGTGACATTATTATGTCACGCACCAACATGATAATGACAAATTGACTCCTACAGTACTAAAACCACAGACCAAAGACCACATTTTCAACAATGAACATTGTGTGCATTATCTCACACAGACAAACTCTCAGTTCAACAAATTCCACAAACAAAAACATAAGTTTTTTCACTTACTATGTGTGGCGGGACAGACCATTAGTTTTAGTTTGTCGTTTTCAGGAGACAAGATTTCAATAACGTCACTGAGGCATTTTTTAACGAACTCCACTTCATTGTATGGCTTTTTAGCCTGTGCAATGTTCCAAGCCAGTTGAAACAATGCAAGTGTGACAGTCTCTGAGTGCTTCGTAATTTTTTTGAAAAACTGTACCTACTTTTCTGCCTGACTTTTCAAAGTGTCCAAACTTGTGCTTGCGAAATTCAGTCCCTTTTGCAAAGTCCTTATCGATATTGGCATGAAGTGAGCTGAAGTGGCGCTGACCATTTGAAGCTTTTAAATGCGCTATTGACGTCCGACATATCAGGCAGAATGGCTTGCCATAGCGTTCAACAAAAAACAACTTTAACTCTGTTAAAAACGTCCTGTGTTCATCGTCATATATTCGTTTAGCTGTGACTTTTTTTCCTTGCCATTTTGGCCGGGTTGACCACCCCTGGGTTAGCGTCTTGTCAGCTTTTCTGGACCTAATGGGCCCCTGTAGTCACAGTCGGCATTCATTAAAAAGCCAGCAAAACCAATCGCTCTGCCCTGTGTTCATTGTCATATATTCGTTTAGCTGTGAATTTTTTCCTTGCCATTTTGAGAGCGAAATTGACACTCCTCAAATGGGTTTTTCCCTCCTCCTTTGCGGGATTTCACTTCACGCGCATGCGTGTTTGACCAAAATACCATATTGAACTCAAGCGAAGCAAATACGCACGAAAAATTAACACAAATGTTGATATGAACGTAAAAGAGCCGCATGAAACCACCCAAAGAGCCGCATGCGGCCCGCGAGCCGCGGGTTGGCCACCGCTGCACTACACCATCAGGCATCCCATTCAAGGAGAAGGTTATTGAGATAAATTAAACTGTTCAAAGAAAAGCGGTACCGTTCGAAAATATATTCTTCTAGAAATGATAAATCTAATCTGGGTCGGAAGAATCTCTCACGACGTAAAGTGTTTAGAATTACCGTTTTTTTCCGTGTATAGTGCGCAAAATTTAACTAATTTATTGTCCTAAAATCTGGGGTGCGCATGGGTACAAAAAATGTTTAATTTTCTTTTTTAAATTTTTTTTTTTTTTTTTTTTTTTTTAAGTCCCAATGATCGTCACACACGCAGGGAGGCAATGGGTCCCATTTTATAGTCTTTGGTATGGTCTTAACTAGGCTGGATGTAATTTTTTTTGTTGGCGTTGATTTCTCCGACTGCCCGTAAACGCACCACCGCGCTCCGTGCGCGCACGGGAAAGAGGCGGCTCTGTATGGGAGAGACGTTGAAGAGGAATAAAAACACCCTTGGAAACCAAAACTTGCCCCTTGTTCCTTTCTTCTCTGCTGTTCACTTCAAACACGCTCCATGCGACCGCAATGCTCTCGTATCAGACGCTTGCTCGATCACCTGCTCGTTTGCTGTCTGTCACAATGTACCCTACACAAATCCGAAACATTTGTTGCGGCTCCGAGTCACGACGAGGGGCAAGTTTTGGTTTCCAAGGGTGTTTTTATTCCTCTTCAACGTCTCTCCCATACAGAGCCGCCTCTTTCCCGTGCGCGCACGGAGCGCAGTGGTGCGTTTACGGGCAGTCGGAGAAATCAACGCCAACAAAAAAAATTACATCCAGCCTAGTTAAGACCATACCAAAGACTATAAAAATGGGACCCATTGCCTCCCTGCGTGTGTGACGATCATTGGGTCTTAAAAAAAAAAAAAAAAATTAAAAACAAAAAATTAAAGAATTTTTGTACCCATATATAATGCGCACCCCAGATTTTAGGACAATAAATTAGTTAAATTTTGCGCACTATACACGGAAAAAAACGGTAGTCTTCCAGGGGAAGAGTGCTGTCATTCCGGACACTCTGAGGTCGGACATCACTGGGCGATCGCACTCATCTCATCTTGGCGTTGAGGGATCCCTACGGAGAGCTAGAGAATGTGTCTACTGGCAGGGCATGAATGATCAGGTCAAGCAATATGTTGCTAAATGTGGAATCTGCAGGTCAATGGACAATAAACAGGAGAAAGAAACATTGAAGTCACATGATGTTCCGCACAGACCCTGGGCTAAGGTGGGTACGGATCTTTTCGTTCTGGACGCCAGAGAATATCTCATCACTGTGGATTATTTTTCAAACTTTTGGGAACTGGACTACTTGCCGGACACGAAGTCGACCACGGTGATAAAGAAACTTAAAGGTCACTTTGCGCGCCAAGGCATTCCGGATACGGTGGTCTCAGACAATGGGCCACAATATGCATCCCAGGACTTTAAAAAATTCAGTGAACGGTGGAGTTTTTGGCTTATGACTTCATCACCTGGCTATCTACAGAGCAACGGCAAGGCTGAATCAGCCGTTAAGACAGCCAAACAACTTCTTATCAAAGCCAAAACAGCCGATAGTGATCCTTATCTGGCTCTTCTAGACCACCGGAACACACCGTCACAGGTTCTGGAAAGCAGCCCAGTACAAAGACTACTCAGTCGCAGAACCGAGACATTGCTACCAACAAAAAATTTTTTTTTTAAAAATTCATAAAAATTGGGTGCGTATTATACATGGGTACAAGCTTTTTTCCAGCATCAGCATGCCATTTGTAGGGTGCGTATTATACATGGGGGCGCACTATACACGGAAAAAAACGGTATTACGGCTTCGATGTTGATGGGATTTTGAATGAATTGCCAATCCATGATTAACCGTTTTCTTTGTGTGGGAGGAGACAGGTTGAAATTCTGGGTCTCTTATAGTAAACCTGCCAGCGAGCAGGTTATGTTCACAGAGTAAGTTACCACAGTAACTGACCCAGAGTTTAAGTTACCTCTATTTCTGGAACGGATAACTCAGAGTTTCCCTCATTTCAGGGTTAATTTACTCAGAATTTTCACATAACCCGCTTTCTAGAATACCCCTCAGGTGCAACTTTGAAATTGCCAAATAAGATACAGCACATACTACAGGTCCAGCAACAACAGTTACACTCCAGCTATAACTAGAGCTACGAGCAGCTTTCAAGCCTCTCACAGCCATGGCCACCATGGGGTACTGGGACGTTGGGATTTTAATTTTATTTACCGTTTTTTTCCATGTATAATGCGCAAAATTTAACTACCGTTTTTTTCCATGTATAATACGCACCCTAAAAATGGCATGTTGATGCTGGAAAAAGCCTGTACCCATGTATAAAACGCACCCAAATTTTGACTCCTACTTAAGTCCGTAAATGTAAAATTATTTCAGAAAAAAGATAATCTTTGGGAACAACCGGATGTTATTCTGCCGGTCAGTATCACTGCGCATGCGCTAGCAAACTCGATAGCAAAGAAATGTTTTGGATTTGTGTAGGGTACATTGTGACAGCAAACGAGCAGGTGATCGAGCAAGCGTCTGATACGAGAGCATTGTGTTCGTATGGAGCGTGTTTGAAGTGAACACCAGAGAAGAAAGCGCATCTGTAATGGCGGCCTCCATATCATCTCCGGATAAAAAAAAAATTATATATTTTTTTGTACCCATGTATAATGCGCACCCCAGATTTTAGGACAATAAATTAGTTAAATTTTGCGCATTATACATGGAAAAAAACGGTAATTTATTGTCTTAAAATCCGGGGTGCGCATTATACATGGGTACAATTTTTTTAACTTTTTTCTTTTTTTTTTAATTTCTTTTTTTTTTTTTAAGAAAATCATGGTACAACAATTTTTGAAGAAAATCTTGTCACGGATGGAGTGTGGAAAGGAGCAGGGCGACTAAGTGCAGCTTGGACCAGGGTTCATTGGAGGAACTCAAAACACAGACTTGGTAAACTAACATAACTCTCTAACAAAACCAACAACAGGACTGACCGACAAAGACGTGGAACAAAAAGAAAGGGTGACATTACCAAAAACAGGAACAGAAACCTGTGTTATTGTCAAATATTGTTTGTTCTTTAATCTCCATCGCGGACTAGACGTCATACGGAGGCAGTATCACTGCGCATGCGCACTATGGATCCGATGCGAATAGTCCTCTTCTCTTCTTGACTGACAATGAATGTGATAGTTTAATACAATCAGCAAATAGCAAAATGCGTATTACAGGTAATATTTTATTTCACAACACTTTGCCTTGTTCCTTTCGTCTCTGCTGTTCACTTCAAGCACGCTCCGTACGAACGCAATGCTCTCGTATCAGACGCTTGCTCGATCACCTGCTCGTTTGCTGTCACAATGTACCCTACACAAATCTGGAACATTTGTTGCGGCTCCGAGTCACGACGAGGGGCAAGTTTTGGTTTCCAAGGGTGTTTTTATTCCTCTTCAACTTCTCTCCCATACAGAGCCGCCTTTTTCACATGTCCGCACGTCACTTTCCTCTCTTCATTTTAACCTGATCGCGGTGGTGCCTTTACGGGCAGTCGGAGAAATCAACGCCAACAAAAAAATACATCCAGCCTAGTTAAGCCCATACCAAAGACTATAAAAATGGGACCCATTGCCTCCCTGCTTGGCACTCAGCATTAAGGGTTGGAATTGGGGGGTCAGCTCACCAAATGATTCCCGAGCGCGGCGCCGCTGCTGCTCACTGCTCCCCTCTCCCCCAGGGGATGGATCAAAATCACACGGGGATAGGTCAAATGCAGAGGACAAATTTCACCACACCCAGATACGTGTGTGACGATCATTGGGACTTAAAAAAATGAAATAAAAAAATAAAAAATTCGGGTGCGTATTATACATGGGTACAGGCTTTTTTCCAGCATTGATATGCCATTTTTAGGGTGCGTATTATACATGGGGGCACATTATACATGGAAAAAAACGGTAAATGAATTACATCAAATTAAAAATGACTGACAAAAACATTTTTGATCTCTATAAAAGGCCAAAAAGGAAGCAAGATATGAAAGTATATTAAAAACGGCCAACTTCCTAATAAGTTTAGAGACCTTTTGTCGGTCTTGGGCAATTAAATAAGTCTCCAACTTTTAGTAAATCACAAAATGTAAGTAATTTTTCTTGGCACAGTGTTTGCCAAATTAAATAGCTAAATAGGTAATTTTTGGTAGGTCTTGATGAAATGTACAAATAGTGCTGCTTTAGTAAATATTTGTGGTAAAAATTCTCGGAAAATAGCTTCTGGCCATTTAAAGTAGGAGCTTGCTAACAGGTAGATGGACAAAAAAACTAAATGCAAAGATGTACAGTATGAATTGTTTTCACATAAAATTACAGCTCTTTTTTGAAGGTCTGCCATTTTTGTAAAAAATGTGTTTGTATAATTGCTACGGCAGTGCCAAAACAACTAATGTTACGGTGGCAAAGTACTGTCCACATACGCAAATTCACTCACTCTCACTCTCAGACACACACACTCGGTCGGATTTTTGCACCGAGTCCGAGTCCGGCCTCTTGACCATGAGTCCGAGTCCGAGTCTGAGTCCGGCTGTCCATTTTTTCTGTTAAGTCATGTGACTGCTTAGTCTTTATTCAAGGCTAATTTAGATCAGAATCTAAATAATTACAACAGTTTTGTGATGGCTTTGTCTTTATTAAACATATAAACGAATACAATAAACGGATACTTTCACGTTTTAATCATTAATTACACCATTATAGCTCAGACATTTATCTAAACACAAATAATTAGTGACGACCCCTTATTTGGAAAGCGAAAAACCCATGTCGTACGGCGTCAGCACTATGTTGTTTTCAACAAAAACATGAAGAACTCACGTTTGCGTCAGTCAATTTTAATTTTTATAAAGGATTATTCTCATTTGATGTCTTTAAATTCAAATTCGCCGTACGACATCGGTTTTTTGCCATAATTCGGTATAATTCGAGGTAGTCCACCCTCACCCAAAGTTAAGGTTTCATGGGAATATTATTGTCATAATTGTCTGGACCATATATGATAATTGTTTAACGGTAGTTATTGATACATCTTGAAGATGTCAAGTTATAAGTGCATAAGACTATGTTGTTCATGCACGTTCATTGTAAGAGGGGAAGAGATGTTGTGTATTTTGGGCTAACTCAAATTCTGTAGTGGAAAAACCCCGGAAGTGGGATGGGCATTCTGTGTTGTTGTGGAACGCCCTGTGAACGCACTGTGAGTAAGGAATAAAGCAGTTATCATTCACGTCGTTGTCCGACCTATTCTTGCTATCTAAGAACCTGGAAAATAGTAAGGATATAACATATATCACGGGTCATTACGATGAGTTTGGTGGAGTTTTTACTGCTTCTTCCAACTCCTACCACGCTGACTGTAACCTGACACTCTCTGGCTGCGTCTTGCCTCTTTTTTTTATTGTCGGACTCGGTGGACTCGGTCAAAATCAGCACCGAGTCCGAGTCCGACCGAGTCCGAGTCCCCGAGTCCGAACCGAGTCCACAGCCCTGCTCTCACACACAGAGTTGACTAAATACATGGTTCAGTTCAATTCTTTGTTTTGTGCTCATGACTTTGGGTCCAGTTCAGTCTGCTTGGACTCGTGAAAAAAAAAAAACATTTACCGTATTGGCCTGAATATAAGACTGTGTTTTTTTGCATTGAAATAAGACTGAAAAAGTAGGGGTCTCCTTACATTCGGGGTCTAGACATTATACCCATTCACAACGCTAGATGGAGCCAGATATCTTTAAAGTGAATGCTGAGCTTAACTCCCCAGGCCAAAGCGCCAGATATCTTTAAAGTGAATGCTAAGCTTAACTCCCCAGGCCAAAGAGCCAGATATCTTAAAAGTGAATGCTGAGCGTAACTCCCCAGGCCAAAGTGAACCCCTGTCATGAAGAAGAAAAATCTATGGTGGTGGTGGTGGGGGGGGAGAATGGATCTGATGTGCTCCATGACAAGCCGCTCAAAGCACTTCATGATGATGGGCGTCAGTGCCACGGGGCGGTAGTCATTGAAGCAGGACGGAGCAGGTTTCTTCGGCACAGGTACGATGGTGGCAGCCTTGAAACAGGAAGGGACGATGGCCTGCTGCAGGGAAATGTTAAAGATGTCCGTGAAGACGCCAATCAGCTCCCCAGCGCAGTCCTGCAGCACTCGACCTGGAATGTTGTCAGGGCTACGTAAGCCGCCGGCTTACGGGTGTTGATAGCGGCAAGTGCCCTACTCACGCTATCGGCAGAGAGGCACAGGGGCTGCTCGTGTGGAGGGGGAGGGGTCTTCAGCGGACAAGTGCTGTTCTGAGCGTCGAAGCGAGCAAAGAAGCGGTTCAGATCGTTGAGCAGATGGATGTCGCCCTTACAGCTCTGCGGCGCGGGCTTGTAGTCCGTGATGGTCTGAATGCCCTGCCATAGGCTCCGTGCGTCCCTGCTGTCCTTGAAGTGGGCGGTGATCTTGCAAGAGAATGCCCTTTTCGCTTGCTTGATGCCCCGGGACAGGTCGGCCCTCGCTGTTCTCAAGCCAGCCTCATCCCCCGCTCTGAAGGCTTTGTCCCTGGCCCTCAGCAGCCTGAGGACAGCACCTTTCAGCCATGGCTTCCAGTTAGCCCGATTGACAAAGAATTTTGTGTGGGTCACATCATCAATGCACTTCGTGATGTAAGAGGAAACAGAGTCAGTATACTCCTCTATGTCTGTCCGATTGTTGCAAATGGCCACCTGCTTAAACATTTCCCAGTCAGTAGTGCCAAAGCAGTCTCGAAGCGCATCAGAGGCACCCTCAGGCCACACTCTTACCCGCTTGCGAGCCGGCCTGGATGCTTTCACCATTTGTCTGTATGCGGGCAAAAGCATAACAGTGATATGGTCAGAAAGTCCAAGATGGGGGAGTGGGGCGGCTTTGAAAGCTCCTTTATGTGTAGAGTAGACGAGGTCCAGGAAGCTGTCACCACGTGTTGGAAAATTAACATGCTGGTGAAGCCTCGGAAAAACAGACTTCAGGTTAGCATGATTAAAATCCCCAGCGAAGATGGTGAATCCGTCAGGGTGCGCCGTCTGTTGTTCACTGACAGCCTGGTACAGTTCACTAAGAGCCGCGATCCGCGACTAGCAGAATCGCAGTAAATTCCCTTGGCAGATAAAAAGGACGGCACTTAATGATCACAAACTCCGCCAGTGGCGAGCAGTGCTTGCATACAACTACAGAGTCCCGGCACCATTCGTCACGGATGTAGACACATATTCCCCCTCCTCGCGATTATCCCCCTTTTACAATGGCCCGGTCCACCTGATAGCATGCTAGCCGCTCCAGATGCACAGCAGAGTCTGGAATGCTGACAGTCAACCAAGTCTCAGTGAACACGAGCACACAGCAGTTACGCACTGTCCGGTTCGTAGATCATGTTAACCACAAGTAGAAAAGCTGAAATAGACCTATTATATTTTGTTTGTAATAAAGTATTCTGTGCACAAAAGATGATTAGTTGTTGAATTAATTTGAGAACACGTTATAAATTGTAATGTTAACAAAGGTTAAACATGAATTTAGCAATAATGTGTCACTTCAACATAAATGTGGCAATGATGTGTCACTTACACATGAATGTACTGAGAATTGAGCAGAGAGGGGAGGGAGTGCTTTTTGATGGAACATGAGTGAAAGCAGGTCGCGGCAGATGTTACGCTGACACGAGGTAACGGACGTCGCACGCTAAATTAAGCGTCGGAAAATTAGGGAGTCGATGAAGCATCTCTGAGCAAGTGTTGCTTCTGTGAGGAGCATCCATGAGAATCAGGATGAGAATCTCTGGGAACACAAAAGCATCTCTCGGAAGATGGACATCTTCCGGAAGACAAGGCACGTTGCACAAGCAGGTGGATGCCTCAGTCTATTTTCAAAATAGTCATGGGAAGAGGACTGAGCCCAAATCTGTATAAAAAGGTGATCCAACAGAGGGCGAGGCTTCTTTTGGTCCAAAGGGATGAGATGCTGTCCGAGTGCGCTAAACGTCCTTTATTAAAAGATAGATTTTTCATTCTTACTTAGATTAACCCAGGGTCTGTTAGAATGAATTTATACTATCTTCAATTTGGATTTATTCAAAATTTGAGCTTTGGAAAGGAGAAGAGAAAAGGGCAAGCATAGAGAAAAAGAATGCCAATTTAGGACCGCGCTTCTCTTCTCTGTGGCCACTTTGATTTTTATAGAGATTTTGGAACTAGCTGATCTGATCACTCACTTGTTCCATCAAATAGACATTTGTTTTTTAAGATATATATCCTCTTTTTACACACTTTTTGAGCTTTACAATCGAGAGAACTTCGAGAACAGACAATACAGAAGACATGAGTTTGGTGAGTGAATTCAATCTTGTTTGTAAGAATAATTAAGACTTATATTGCTTAGTCTTTTTCTATAATAAATGCTGATTTTTAAATTCGATTGACATGGAACTTTAACTTTTAAATTAAATCATTAAATTTTGATTGGGGGATTATTTAGAACAGGGGTCAACACCACGGTGCCCGCGGGCACCTGGTCGCCCGTGAGGACCGCACGAGTCGCCCGCAGGACTGTTCTAAAGTTAGCTCAAATGGCGGCACTTGTCAGTGAGCTGCATCTATTTATTTTACAGTCAAACCTTGGTTTTCGAACGTCTTGGTTCTCGAACAAATCGGAATTCGAAATTAAAATTCGAAATTTTTTTGCTTTGGTTGTCGAACAAACTTCGGAGGTCGAACCTCGCGAGATGAGCCGGGAGGTACCCGGGAAAACCCGACCGTTGTTATTGTATTTTCGTTACTTTGAGGATTGTATTACCGTTTTTTCCATGTATAATGCGCCCCCATGTATAATACGCACCCTAAAAATGGCATGTCGATGCTGGAAAAAAGCGTGTACCCATGTATAATACGCACCCAAATTTTGACTCCTACTTATAAGTCCGTAAACGTAAAATTATTTCAGAAAAAAGATCATCTTTGGGAACAACCGGATGTTATTCTGCCAGTCAGTATCACTGCGCATGCAGTAGCAAACTCGATAGTGAAGAAATATGTGAGACTCTCAACGGGATCACCAATATTTGAGTGATGTTCCAGTTACTTATCACAATTATTTATTATTATAATAATATACAGTGCCTTGCGAAAGTATTCGGTCCCCTTGAACCTTTCAACATTTGGCCACATTTCAGGCTTCAAACAAAGATATAAAATTTTATTTTTTTTGCCAAGAATCAACAACAAGTGGGACACAATCGTGAAGTGGAACGAAATTTATTGGATAGTTTAAACTTTTTTAACAAATAAAAAACTGAAAAGTGGGGCGTGCAATATTATTCGGCCCCTTTACTTTCAGTGCAGCAAACTCACTCCAGAAGTTCAGTGAGGATCTTTGAATGATCCAATGTTGTCCTAAATGACTGATGATGATAAATAGAATGCAACTGTGTGTAATCAAGTCTCCGTATAAATGCACCTGCTCTTTGATAGTCTCAGGGTTCTGTTCAAAGCGCAGATAGAACCATGAAGACAAAGGAACACACCAGGCAGGTCCGAGATACTGCTGTGGAGAAGTTTAAAGCTGGATTTGGATACAAAACGATTTCCCAAGCTTTAAACATCTCAAGGAGCACTGTGCAAGCAATTATATTGAAATGGAAGGAGTATCAGACCACTGCAAATCTACCAAGATCCGGCCGTCCCTCCAATCTTTCATCTCAAACAAGGAGAAGACTGATCAGAGATGCAGCCAAGAGGCCCATGATCACTCTGGATGAACTGCAGATAAGTACAGCTGAGGTGGGAGAGTCTGTCGATAGGACAACAATCAGTCGTGCACTGCACAAATCTGGCCTTTATGGAAGAGTGGCAAGAAGAAAGCCATTTCTCAAAGATATCCATAAAAAGCAACACAGCTCATCACCCTGAATACACCATCCCCACTGTCAAACATGGTGGTGGCAGCATCATGGTTTGGGCCTGCTTTTCTTCAGCAGGGACAGGGAAGATGGCTAAAATTGATGGGAAGATGGATGGAGCCAAATACAGGACCATTCTGGAAGAAAACCTGTTGGAGTCTGAAAAAGACCTGAGACTGGGACGGAGATTTATCTTCCAACAGGACAATGATCCAAAACATAAAGCCAAATCTACAATGGAATGGTTCACAAATAGACGTAGCCAGGTGTTAGAATGGCCAAGTCAAAGTCCAGACCTGAATCCAATCAAGAATCTGTGGAAAGAGCTGAAGACTGCTGTTCACAAACGCTCTCCATCCAACCTCACTGAGCTCGAGCTGTTTTGCAAGGAAGAATGGGCAAGAATTCCAGTCTCTCGATGTGCAAAACTGATAGAGACATACCCCAAGCGACTTGCAGCTGTAATTGCAGCAAAGGTATTAGCGCAAGTGGGCAGAATAATAGTGCACGCTCCACTTTTCAGTTTTTTATTTGTTAAAAAAGTATAAATTATCCAATAAATGTTGTTCCACTTCACGATTGTGTCCCACTTGTTGTTGATTCTTGACAAAAAATTAAACTTTTATATCTTTATGTTTGAAGCCTGAAATGTCGCAAAAGGTTGAAAGGTTCAAGGGGGCCGAATACTTTCACAAGGCACTGAATATAATATATATAATATTTATTTATTTATTATTCACAATTGTCATGGTGATCTTTCTGGTGATTTCTTAACTAGGCTGGATGTATTTCTTTTGCTGGTTTCTCCGACTGCCCATAAAGGCACCACCGCAATCAGTTAGGTTAAAATGAAAAGAGAGGAAAGTGACGTGCGGACATGTGAAAAAGGCGGCTCAGTATGGGAGAAAAGTTGAAGAGGAATAAAAACACCCTTGGAAACCAAAACTTGCCCCTCGTCGTGACTCGGAGCCGCAACAAATGTTTCGGATTTGTGTAGGGTACATTGTGACAGCAAACGAGCAGGTGATCGAGCAAGTGTCTGATACAAGAGCATTGCATTCGTATGGAGCGTGTTTGAAGTGAACAGCAGAGACGAAAGGAACAAGGCAAAGTGTTGTGAAATAAAATATTACCTGTAATACGCATTTTGTTATTTGCGGATTGAAACCGCTAATTAAACTGTGAATTGAAACTAATAGGTAGAGAACTCAACTCTCGCTTTTTATATAGCTGACGTGTCTTGCGCATCCGTTCTGCGCATACTGTCATGGCGATCTCCGTATGATATTCCGGTCTGCGATGGAGATTAAAAAACAAACAATATTTGACAATAACACACCATCAAGGATTGCATCATCGCATCGAACGATGTGTCGTCAATTATCAATTTTACTGACTAAGTGTGTTGGGCAGGATGGCCGAATGTGATGCGCGATTGACAACAAACAAGAAGGTGATTTCAAGTTTTATTTCGAGGGAGATTTTCTTCAAAAATTGTTGTACCCATGCATAATACGCACCCAAGATTTTAGGACAATAAATTAGTTAAATTTTGCGTATTATACATGTAAAAAAACTGTAACTCTTAATCATGTCTCCAAGGAAAGCAAGTGGGAGCAGTAAAGCCATCGTAAAACACAAAGACGCCCTCCACTCGGCCCTCACCCACCTGGAGAGAAGGGACTCGTATGTCAGATTGCTGTTTGTGGACTTCAGTTCTGGCTACTGGACTTCCTCTGTCAGAGGCCACAGGTAGTACGTGTTGGCGACAAAATCTCCGCCAGCATCACGCTGAGCACGGAGGCCCCCCAAGGCTGCGTGCTCAGTCCGCTGCTCCACCCTCCTGACGCATGACTGCACTGCAACCTACAGCGACAACCGTATAGTGAAGTTTGCTGACAACACGACTCTGGTGGGTCTCATCACCAAGGGAGACGAGACTCAATACAGGCTGGAGGTTGACCTTCTGACCACGTGGTGCAGGGACAACAACCTCCTGCTGAACGTCGACAAGACCAAGGAGATTGTTGTTGACTTCCGGAAGGGTCACACCCAACACCTGCCTCTGACCATCGACGGTGCTGTGGTGGAGAGAGTGAGCAGCCCCAGGTTCCTGGGGGTGCACATCAGTGAGGATCTCTCCTGGTCCACCAACACCGCATCATTGGCGAAGAAGGCCCAGCGCCGCCTGTACTTCCTGCGGAAACTCAGGCGAGCGAGCGCTCCTCCGGCCGTCATGACTACAATTTACCGTGGCACCATTGAGAGCGTCCTTTCCAGCTGTATTGGTGTTTGGGGTGGCAGCTGCACTGACTACAACTTGAAGGCCCTGCAACGCATAGCGAACACGGCTGGTAAGATTATTGGTGCTTCACTCCCCTCCTTGAAGGACATTTACACCTCCCATCTCACCCGCAAGGCGACCGCGATTGTGAGTGATGCGAGTCACCCCGCTCACTCTTTGTTCGATCTTCTGCCCTCTGGGAAGAGGTACAGGAGCCTGCGCTCCCGCACCACCAGACTCACCAACAGCTTCATACTCCAGGCTGTTAGGATCATGAACTCTCTCCCTTTTTCTGCATAGTGTCCTGTACTTTTGCGCTATGCTTACTGTCTGCTGTATGCACACTTGCTCCGTTTTTTCCCTCCTCTTATTTATTGGGTTATTTGTTTATTTATTCATCACTCTTATTATTTATTGTTTGTGCCTTCTTGTTTTTATTTTGTGTCGTTTACTTGTATGTCTATCGTGTGCTGTGTCTCGTCACCGTGGGATAGAGGAAACGTAATTTCGGTTTCTTTGTGTGTCTTGACATATGAAGCGATTGACAATAAAGCAGGCTTTGACTTTTGAAATGACAATAATAACACATAGTGAAAGCCAAATTGAGCAAATTGGCTATTTCAGAAGTGTGTATCAAACTGGTAGCCCTTTGCCTTAATCAGTACCTAGGAAGTAGCTCTCGGTTTAAGAAAGGTTGGTGACCCCTGATTTAGAAGCATTAGGTTTGAGACTAACTGCTGACATTTAATCTTTTAGTTTCGAATAAAAGTGATTTTCTATTTGAACCTTTTTTTCTTTAACTTCTATTATCCTAAATCATTAACTTTCATTTAAGGGATTGTTGAGACGCATTAGGTTTGAGACTAATTGCTGACATTTAATCTTTTAATTTCGAATAAAAGTGATTTTCTATTTAACCTTTTTTCTTTAATTTCTATTATCTTAAATCATTGAATTTCGATTGGGGGATTGTTTTGAAGCATTAGGCTCAAGACTAACTGCTGACATTTAATCTTTTAATTTCGAATAAAAGTGATTTTCTATTTAAACCTTTTTTTCGTTAACTTCTATTATCTTGAAGCATTCAATTTCGATTAGGGGATTGTTTAAAAGTATTATGCTCAAGACTAACTGCTGACATTTAATCTTTTAATTTCGAATAACAGTGACTTTCTATTTAACCTTTTTTCTTTCATTTCTATTATCCTAAATCATTAAATTTCGATTAAAGGATTGTTTAGAAGCATTAGGTTTGAGACTAACTGCTGACATCTAATCTTTTGATTTCGATTGACAGTGATTTTCTATTTAATCTTTTTTCTTCAATTTCTAGGATCCTAAATCATATAATTTCAATTTTATGAGTGACGACTTAATCTTTTCTCGCTGAATTAAATTAAATAGTGAGGATATGTCAATCTTATAAACCTTATATCTCTTTTCTTCATTTATCTTAGTCATACTGTAAACCGTTGAGTTCTTTTTTAAGTGAAGACAGCTTTAATCCCGACAAGGAGTGTCAGATCTGGTTCGAAACAGTTATCTTAAGCTCAGCTAGTGTGAGTGTACGCTAGTGAAAATAAACGAGTTCCCGCGGTCTTAACAAAGACCGCTAAACTATTCCGAGCGGATAACAAAAGCAACAATCTTAATAGGAGAGAGAGCCGCTGCTGACGGCCGGGGTCTCAACAAAGTAGTTACTCAACCCTCGGGTTTCTTTGATTTCATCGGGACTGGTGTCCGAAGAGACGGAATTGATCTAGCGATAGATTAGTTACCTGAACAGCGGTGAGACTCGGAACGAATCCTCTCTCCGAACCGGCTTAAATAAATTCACGTATCCCCTACATACTGCGTTACAGCAGAGGGGTTCAAGTACAAAATTTTACCCTTGAAACGGAGAGCCGGTCACTTACATTTGATAAGTGCACAATTGACAGTACATATGACGAAAATTACAGGCATCTCTCATCTTGTAGGTGAGAGAACTTGCACAATTGGTGGCTGACTAAATACTTTTTTGCCCCACTGTATGTCCAGTCGGTGAAGCAAAACCCAAATTAGAGAAACTATAACACACGCTTCACTATAACACACCGACCAGTATCTCACATACAACCAAGCCATTTGTCCAATATATGGCACGCCGAGATCTAACCACTTCAAGCCTTTCTTTACCAGTTTGACAATAAGCCAGCAGCAAATTGAGGATGTGCCAATGCAACACAATCAGACCGACACAAGATGAAATCTCAACTATCTCCAATTACCCACGCATAGGTGATCAGCAAGTGGCTGACCAGGCCTTGCGCTAACTGACCAGTGGTTTGGCAATCCTATTTACAATGCACTCTAATTAATATTGAACAATTTCACACACCACCAGTGCCGCCGCAAAGTGGTTGGCAAATACGGACATTGAGAACAACCAATCACACCAAGGCTCTCAGAAATCAGCCAGACACCTGGTCGCTCATTCCCTCGCCAGGCCACATAGAGAACAACCAATCAAACCAGGGCTCACAAAATCACTACCCTGGCGTCCCAGGGCTCTGTACTTTTTTACACTTTGTTACACCCTTTGCCCAATGGATTATCTAAAAAATGTGCCCGATATCTTGGCTGGCTGAGGATGAGTAGACGAGCAGTCCTTCTGTGTTACATGCGCAGTCAGGCACCTGTCACAAGAACTGACACTTCTGGTACCAATTCAGTACCAACATGCAAAAACTATGTCAATACCGGCTTTTTGTGGTACCGTCAGAACCGAATATTTAACTT
This sequence comes from Syngnathus typhle, assembly GCF_033458585.1. Classification (NCBI taxonomy): domain Eukaryota; kingdom Metazoa; phylum Chordata; class Actinopteri; order Syngnathiformes; family Syngnathidae; genus Syngnathus; species Syngnathus typhle. Next base: position 1,294,461 of record NC_083744.1, read on the forward strand.
TTCACTCGGCGATCTGTGTGGATTCTTGCCGGAAATGAAAGGGGCAGTATACGCATCAGTGCAGCACAGAGCAGTAGTCAGCGGTGCTGAAGAAGAAGAAAACTTTCGGTCTTTAATAACAATGGCTTCAGCAAGTGGGAGTGGAAGTCCAACACGTCGGCCTGTTGAGAAGCCAGGTCGCTCAAAGAGTCGTGTGTGGAAATATTTTGCATTCGAGGAGAATGCAACCGGAACAATTATAGATTTGTCTGTTTACTATCACTGTTGTGCCATGTTACCTTATAAATACGTTAACCCGAAAATGCCTACGTGCCGTCATTTCAGCATGAGTCAGCTGGGGCAACACGGTTACCAAACGTATTTAATGTCAGACAAAATACGCAGACAAAAGCTCAAATATGCAAAATTAAGTTTGGGCACATTTTGAGGGTGTGTGCACAAGCCTTCTTAGGTATAGCAGATCATCATCATCAGTTCTCTTGCTCAGCGACTGGGGTGCCACCATGCGTAAAGCCAATCAGTTTAGTTCGTCTTCACCAGTTGGTTCGGTCCAGTGCTAGGGGCTCAAGTTCAGCTAGCGATAGGCCCAGGTGATGTAGGTCCATGGTGACGGCATCGATCCATCGAGTGCGGGGGGCACCGCGAGGTAGTTTCCAGCCGGCAATTTTTGGTTGGAAATTGAGGATAGCGCGAGTCGGGTATTCAGGGGGGAGTCTTTTGACATGGCCATACCAGCGCAGCAGACGTTGTGCTGCCAGGTGGGATGCTGGGGGTTGTTGGGTGCTTTCCCGCAGCACAGAGTTGGGGACTTTATCTGTCCATTTTATCCCCTCTATAGTGCGCAGTGCTCTGGTGTCAAAGCCATCGATTCTGGCAGCCTGGGTCTTGTTGAGAGGCCAGGTTTCTGCTCCGTAAAGGAGGATGGACAAGACTGAGGAGTTATATATCCTTAGTTTGGTCTCTCTTGATATGGAGTGATGTCTCCACAGTGGTTTCCAAAGTGTTTTCATGGTAGTGGCTGCCAGAGCACGTCTCCGATTTATTTCTGGTAGCATGTTGCCGTTGCTGGTGATTATGGAGCCAAGGTAGGTAAAGGATTTTACAAAATGGACTTCTTCTCCATTGATATGCAGCGGCGGAAGGGATGGGCCTCCTATGTGCACTATAGCAGATGGATTAGTGATTTTAAAAGTACATGGATTCTTTTGTTTTGTTACCGTGGTACCAAATTAGTATTGAGAATCGTGGAAAATCATAGGTATTGGTACCGACTACTGAAATTCTGGTATTGTGACAACCCTACTCACGAGCCAGCCGCATGTTCCTTAAGCACCTAGTACGATGGAGAGGGAAGAATAGGAAGCAAGGCAGTTACTATTCATCATGTGTCATTATTCATCATACTATATCATGCATTGCCGTGAATCCCTTGAAAGACAAAAGTACAGATTATGCGTGATGGAGTGCGCCTCATACGCATGTAGTGGCATAAACAGTCACCGTGAAGGAACTGCTTCAATCCTGCATGTTACAGGTTCAAATCTTTACATCTTGCAGGCGTTTTTTTGGATGTTGTGGCGCTAATGACAACAGTAATCGCACGTAGACGATTTCATCGACTTCCATCTTTGCAACGAAACGAAGTGATGTACGTCGTAAAGATTTGTAGTTTTTTGTGAGGCACACTGCAATACTCCTCAAAGTTTTTTTGTGCCAGTAAATGCAATACAGACGCTGCAAGGGCACGACAATGGTACCATTCAACTAGTTGTAAGTCAATGTTTCATCACAGGAAATTTTATGAAGGTCGAAAAGTTGTCTAGTCCTGCTTTAAATGTGAAATAAAAATGCATTCTCACTGCTTTCTGGACTCAAATTGAGTAAAGTAGTTATAATCATGCTACAGATGGTGTCTAGTGTAGATGTTCAATTATTTTACTGTTTTACTGTATCATGTTAAATACATACAAAGAGCTGGTAGCTGAATGTCAGGAGCAGCTGGACACTGTACACATTTTCTTCATTCTTCAGGGGTAACTGCAGTTGAAAAATCAGACGGTCCAACTTTCCATCCTGGTTTTGGTCCTCTTCCCTCACCTGTGGATTGCATTGGTTAAAACCATGATAACAATTAAACAAAATCTAAGAATTATATATTTGTGGAAATTGTTGAGGAAAAATGTCCTACAGAGACAGCAGGGATTCTCAGCTTCTTTCCGAGCATGTCGTTCAGATGGTGAAAGGTGCTCCACCCCACATAATCACCATTTGTATCTGTTGCAGCCACCAGCAACGTTTCATACTGAAACCGAACTACTGCTTGTTCTTCATAAGTGTTTCTTTTCATCCAGAAACCTACAATAAGGTGAAATCTATTGGTTTGACCCCACAAGTATTTGTATTTTCATTTTAACTCAACATTTTAACAGATTGATTTAAGTCACGTAACTTTAAGATACTGACCTTGGCTCCTGTACGCCACCAGTAGCGGTGAGATGTAAGTGAGGCACACAACCACAACGGCAAACAAGGTCGCGCTCGTACAAACACCTGCTTTGTATCGAATCAAAGCGGGATGAGAATAAATTTCATAAAAAGCCATAATTTGTTATAAGTTTACGTTCATTCATACGTGTTACGAATGACTCTATTGTGTTCCCAGCAACAAGCTAACGACGAGACGGTTGATTCAAGCTATCAAAGTAGCAAACCAACTGCATGCTACGGGAAGACAAATTCCGGACACACTCAAAGACATGTTTACGCTAGTTCGACCGCTGCTGAAACAAAATATTGTGATATAATGCTCATCTTGTGTGCCGTGTCATCTGTTCAAAAATTCGCACCCTACGGTCCTCGGTGAAGTGTACACCTAGTAGAAGTGTCAGAATGTACAGGCTGCAAGAGTGCGAAAACAACAGAAATTGGACGTGCGTGCAACGTCATCGACCTGCGCCACTGTGTTAGAACTGCGTCATCAATCATGGCTACCGTGTGTGTGTGTGTGTGTGTGTGTGTGTGTGTGTGTGTGTGTGTGTGT